>NC_140961.1:100839783-100919783 GCF_056783735.1 Eptatretus burgeri | reverse complement strand
TATTTGCAAAGTCAGTAAAATTCTGAATCTTTTTCAAAACGATATGTCACAACCAAACATTCTGTGAAAACCCTGTAATCGATAATTGCACTGTAAAGTAGGCATGAAAACAGCAAAGTTAAATGAAGAAGAAACAGAGATGAAAATTCCCTTTAGATCACGCAATCTCCTATTTCTCGCTGTTATACATGTGGATGAAATAATTTTGGATTATCTGTTGTTGGCACGAAAAGCTCGCATTTGTTGCAAACCTCACACTTGCAAGCCATGTGCTGTTTTCTTTGTCATAAGTTGTGTTCACAGGTTCAAATTTATTATTTCCCCATGACTTACTGTACCAACTTGCACCTGTTTTACTGTCGGTACTCATCTGTACGCAGAGCCGGATTTTCCAATAGGCAACATAGGCCATTGGCCTAGGGCCCACCAGTAACTGGGGGCCCACCGAGGACTTGTGGGTTCTCTGATCGGCCAAGGAGTAGGCTAGAGGCCCTATAGTAAAATGAATAAAATAAAATAAGGTAACGAAATATATAACAGTACATTTTTAAATGCCCGTTTCCCACCATCTATCTGTCTATCTGTAGATTATATACATCTTCTTCTTCTTCTTTTGGCTCTGTAGATTATATACATTACGTGTTGTATTTAGTGGACTTTATTGTTATATTACGTGTGTTTTTGTGTTCTTATTTTGTGATATTGGTATCTCTTATACTAGACTTGAACTAACTTATTATTACTTTATGCTTACAGATTATTCTTGGAATCTTGGGGATTCTCATGAGATAGATTAATTATGTCGGCCCAGAAGAAATATATGAGTGGCTCACAAAAGAGAAAGTTTCCATTATTCCAATGTGTAAATGTACATGATATGGAACTTGATTTACTTTGATGTACTTAATATGGAACTAATTTGATTAAAAATTATTGATGTGTTACATTATGTTGTAATTCCTTTTTTTTTACATTACAATATTACGATATATATATATATATATATATATATATATATATATATATATATATATATATATATATATATATATATATATATATATATATATATATATATTTTTTTTTTTTCTTTGGGGGGGGGGCACTGATAAGGTTTGGCCTGGGGCCTACAAGCAAGTAAATCCAGCCCTGTCTGTACCATAAAAGGAGCCCTCCGTGTGTCCATACATGCGTTCCTACGTGCATCTGTGCATGTGTGCGAGTTCCACCCGTTGGTTGGACAATTCACCTGACTCCACCCACAATTTCTCAACAACGGCCACCAATTTAAGAACACTTGAGAACTCTTCAAGATTCAAGATTTGTATTGCCAGTCAACCTCGGTTGATAGGAATTTGCTTTTGCGCATTGCAGCAATCAACAATCATACGTCATTTTACAGTACGTAAAACAAAGCAGACAGATTACACATACTCTTTACAGGAGCCGGTAAATGCAGATTGGCAAATCAAGCGTGTCAATATATTGGCTGAATATTAACAATTAAGTGCTAAAACTGAGTGTTCTGAGTCCTTACTGTTGTTAAAAAAAGAAACTATTTTTGAAGCATGTTGGTCTGGTGGTAAGAGATCTGTAGCATTTTCCAACCTCAATTAGCAATGCCTTCTTTTCTTTTTTTGTACCACAGGACTATATCCAGTTGCAATGCTTTGATTTCTATGTTCACGCTCAAGGGAACATTAGGTCGTACATGAGCATTATTTCCTTCTTTTCAATCATTGCTTTTGGTTCATGTTTCCATGAGTTTTTGGGAACTGGGATATCGAGACTTTTGCAGATATGCCAGTGGATTACTCTGCATACCTTGTTGTGCCTTTGGGTATACAGCTGCTCTGACATGAGTTTTTTGTTTTTACATCCCAATAGGAGGTGGCTCATACTTTCTGTTTCTCCCTTGCAGAACCTACACTTGCCTGATTTACTCAGTCCTGCCATTTTCTTAAAGCCATTGGTGTGATGTCCATGGTCTTGGGCATCTTTCATGATTCATTCTCCATCCCAGTTAAGCTGACCTCTTCTTAGCCATTCCACAAAGCTTCTTTGTCTATTCCCAATATGTCCAACACTTTTTTTGATACCTCCTGCTCTTTTATTGTTTTCCCAGTTGTCAGTGTATATCTGTTGATGTTTCATTTTATATTTTTCTTTTGTCTTTTTTTGCAATTGTTGGGGCTGTATTTGTTGTTGTTTGGGTTTCTTGTGTGACATCTTCCATTCATGCCTGTCATTGGAAATGATTTGATAGGTGGGTTAGGTACACCTTCTCTGGTTGGTTGTCTTCAGGTTTGCTTCCAAATTGGATCCGGTAATCTGTTGCAATTTTCACGTATTTAGGCAATCCCACAATTGTCATTCTATGAACTTGGTTGAGTTCATTACGGCCACCACTTCCTTCTCATCTTGGAAGGTACATTCTCGGGATGCATTGAGTTTTTTTTAGCTCCCCTGGAACATAGTTGCAGGGAGCTTATGGGATGGCATGTCATCGGTCTGTCAGTCCATCAGTCCATCCGTTCATCCATCCACAAACACATGCAGCTTCTGCTCTGAAACAACACATGTAATTTTGATGAAACTTGATCACAACCTTCATCACCCATGATGTACCAAAGTTTGTTCATGACATAAAAAAAAATAATAATCAGGATCAAAGGGGATGAATGTAGGGGGTGGTAGCCCCCAAAATAGGTGTATTTTTTAATTTTTTTTTGTCTGCCTTGTCGAGGCTCGTGTGAGAGCTCACGCACAATGCACAGCAAGGGGGGGCATGAGACGAGAGGGGCTGGAGTGGGAAGGACAAAACAGTGGGCAAAAGAGACATTAGGTCTGTGGAAGGGAGAGGGATGGGGTGGGGAACATGGGGAATACAAGATGGACATTACATGGACTTTCAGGAAGGAAAGCAGGGAATTTGAAGTAGGTGGGCTGGGGTGGATTATTGGGGGTAGAAAGGATCGAGGATTTGGATGGGGGATGATAAGAGGTGGTGGTGAACAGCTGTTTTGAAGGCCTGGAGGAAAGAAAAGGATTGAATACAGTGAGGGAGTTTATTTCAAAGGCAGTAAAAAAGAGGAATGAAAGAGTGAAGGTGAGCAGTGATTCGTGATTTTGGTAGTTTTACCAGAAGGGGTTGTTGGCGGACCTTGAACGCCCTGCGGAAATGTGGTGGGGACAAATCGCAGAGAGAGCAGGGGGGGCGAGGCTGGAGAGGAGACGGTAGAAGACAGAAAGACCACCAACCAGCCTGCGGTGAGAGAGAGAGGCCCAAAGACTCAGCCTCATTGTGGGAGATGCCAATGATCCCAAATGCCTTGGTTTCCACAGCGTGAAGCCGAGAAAGGTGGGAGGCAGGAGCACCAGCTCAGAGGGGCGAGCAGTACTCCATAAGGCTGTGGACGAAAGCGTTGTAAGTGGTCAGGAGCTCAGGTGGGCCGAGGAAGGACTTTGCACGATGGAGGATTCCCAGTCGGCGATTGGCTTTGGAGGCGAGGTTTGAAATGTGGCTTTCCCAGGAAAGGTCATGGCAGATAGTGAGACCCCGAAGCTTGAAAGAAAGGACTTCTTCCAGAGGATTGTTGAGAAAGTGGATGTGTGGGGGGGGGGGGGGGTTCTAAATGGTCCTTTCAGAGAGACATAGTTAGAGTGTGAGATTTGTCTGGATTGAAAGACTTGTTTCACGTGTTAGACTAGATTGTGATTTTACCCAGATCTGCAGTGAGCGAAGAAGCTGCTGCTTGCTGGTCTGATGGTACGGCAGAGGGTAGAGTCATCAGCAAAGAGATATAGAGGATTTTCCAGAGTCTGCGAGATCATTGATGAAAACCAGAAAAAGAACAGGGCCAAGAACGCTACCTTGAGGAACTCCAGCCTGGACAGGAAGAGGGGATGAAGAACTCCATTTAGGGCCACACGTTGCCTGTGACAGGAGAGGAAGTCTGCGAGCCATGAGTGGAGATGGCCTCGGATACCATAGGAAGAGTTTTCTGAGCAGGGCAGGGTGCCAGACCATGTCAAATATACGTGATATATGTCCAGGGATACGGCTTGGATTTCATGTCTGGCATTGAGGACCTCCATCCATTGTTTGGAGAGCAGAAGCAGCATATCCAGGGTGGAGTGACCTGGTCTGAAACCAAATTGATGATCGGAAATCAAGCCATTGGAGAAGAGGAAGGATTTAATGTCTGAAGCGTTGATGGATTCCATAACCTTGCTGATGATGATTGGGAGAAGGCTGATTGGTCTGTAGTTGCAGGGATCTGTTTTTGCACCTTTTTATGCATGGCAGTAACATTTGCTGATTTCCAAGCAGATGGCAGATGACCTTGAGCAAATGAGAGGGTGAATAGAACAGAGAGAGGGTGAGCAAGAGCAGAAGAGCAGGTTTTTAGGACATGTGGGCTGATGCCATCTGGACAGGTTGCAGAATCTGAGTCGAGGTTTGACAGAAAGCTCGCCACCTTGTCAGCAGAAAAGGACACAGAGTCCAGGGACAGTTGGGTGTGACTGGGTAAGGTGGGTACAGAAAGCGATGGGTTTTGGACACAAGATTTAGCTGCAAACACCGAGTTTAGGCATTCATCCTTTTCACCTGTGGTATCAGCAGTGTGGCCATTTGAGGTAAGGGAGGGAATGGAGGGGGAACATACACCAGAAACAGATTTGATTTGATGCCACCAGGATTTTCAGGAGGGAGAGAGGATTGAAAGTTCAGACTTGAGCTTAGAAAGATATTGTTTTCTGGCTCTCCTGATGGTAGATACACACTTGTTCCAAGCTTTATGGAAGGAACTGAGATTACCCTCAGTTGGGTTTGCTTTCCATGAGGCAAAGGCAAGTTGTTTCAGGCCAACTGCCTCACCACAAGCTTCAGTGAACCAAGGTCGGGTGGAAGGGTAGGACAACTGAATCCGAGAGGAGATAAATCTGTGCATGAGGGAGAGTAAGTTTCTTTGAAAGAATTCCCAGGATGAGTTGATGTTGGAAAAAGTAGCGATAGGAGACCAGTCTATAAGTTTGATGGCTGCTTGGAGACCCTGCCAGTCGGCTTGAGTGAAATGCCAGACTCGACGGCGGTGAGGTGGTTCTTTGATAATAGCCAGAGAGATGTCCACTTTGACAAGGCTATTTGCTGTGACATTGGTTTATTGGGACATTTTGCTGATTCTGTCCCACATTGACTTCCTCCTCAGTATCGGTATTCTTCCAGGTGAGTGCCCAGGGGTATTGCCCCTATTTTTATGTTGTCCGTTTTTGCTGGTCAACCTTGTATGAATGTGCACTTGGCACTCTTATCTCAGGCAAATTCCATTTGAATGTCGTCAGACTACCATTTCACCAATTTGAGTTGTTATGCTAATTTTTTGTCGTTTGTGAAAATAATTTTAAATCATCCATGCAAAGTAGATGTGTCACCTTTCTTGCCTCTTTGGACGTTCTCTTAATTGACGTCAGGATATATCCATATTCTCGCTCAGTAGGTCCAGGGCCAGGCAAAACAGGAAGGGCAAATGGCTGTCTCCCTGGAAGATCCCTCGATGTGTCGTCACCCCTGGTATTTCGGTCTTTCCTTCCAAGTGCTGTAATATCAATGTAGTATTCCAAAGAAAAACTTCACGAATCTTCTCACTTCATTCTTGAGGTCTTGGTGTTTAGTCATTTCCTTGATTTCTGCATCATTTAGTCCAAAATCACTGCTATTAATACCTTAATATGCAATGCCTTCTTCTCCTCATTTTTTTTTTGTACCAAAGTATGATATCTGGTTGCAACGCTTCGTTTTCGATGTTCATGCTTGAAGGGATCATTCGGTCATATGTGAGTGGTAGGTACTTCCATGTTTTCAGTGATTACTTTTGGTTCATGTTCCCACAAATTATCTGGAACTGGGACATCAGAATTTTTGTTACATGTGCCAGCGGATTACATTATAAACTCTGTTGTGTTGTTGTGTGTATTAGTGGGGCAACTTAGCTAAATATAGCAAAACAATTGTGCATTTTATGAGGAAAGCACCAAATTTGGCACACTCGTAGCCTATCATATTGTTACGAATTCGCACCCGCCGGCGTGCGATCGGCCGCTTTCCACTAATAGCAACCGCGTCGCCCACCGGACAGACAATTCAGTCGTGACTTTCCAGAGCTAACACCGAAACCCTGTCACAGGTGGGTCTTCAACCCTACCACAGCCATGCCAATTGTCTACCCGCGCAAGATAGGGTCACTCGCCGAACTCGATATACCTAAGTACCTGCGCGGGCAGTCGACCGGGCGACCGTACCTCGACGCAGGTCGGCTTGGGACATGAACCGCTTAAGCGGTCCGTTCTGTTCTACAGTGATAATCGAGTGGGTATTATCGCCGACCTCGCCGGATCCGACTCTATTTAACGGGTGTTTCAAACCCAGCTATTTATTCCGCGATGCAAGATGGCATTTCAATGGGGTGAAAGGAGGACATGACGAATGGGGTACCTTTAGACCAGCACATTTATTATACAACACGTAAACAGGCAAATAGAAACAAAAGCAGGCAAGCACGTATACAGGCAAATAGAAACAAAAGCAGGCAAACAAAAGCAAGGGAAAGCACTACGACCGACTATAATTTATAAATGTATAGTCACTTAGGCAGTTTTACTTGACAGACGGCGCCACGACAACATTCATTCAAAAACACAAGAAAAGACCCCTCACAGACAAGGGCGTCAGGCTGGACCACTTGGGTCTTTATGACACGAGACCTGGGAGACCGAACGGGTCCCGCGAGACCATAGCAGGTTACCTGCATGCTCGAGGTGCCTCGATGGTCGGCGAGCTCTCTCTGGCACTCTCCTCCCAACTGCACGGCAGAGCTGGTCCTCTGCACGCAACCCTCGCGACTTGGCGTTATCAGCACCACGACGAAGACAAAGCTCCAGCTCGAAACCACATCGTTCCACGAAGCCACCAAAAGACAGACAGAGGCCACCCCGAAGACCAAGACAAGACCAAGACAAAAGACAAAGACACCAAGCTCGCGTGCTGTCCGCCTTATATCCCCTGGGGCTCAGCGCTTCGCCCCTCTCACAGCTCCGCCTCCCTTCAAGAAGCTTCTCGAAAAGGGGCGTTCCTCAGTGCCTCATTCCTCCTCTCCACCAATCGCGAGCGAGCTGCCTCGCCCTTTCCACTCGCACCAAACGCGGAGAAAAAAAGGCGGGAAAATCCGCGCATCATCGCAGTTCCTTCCTTGGTCCCTTTACTTGGCGCCCTCGGACGGCTTTCGACGCGGAAAGGGTTGTAGCGTGGTTTGTGGAGGATGATGTTCGATAGTTGGCGTAGCGGCGGAGATGGTTAGATGGTGGCGTACTTGTTGTGGCGATTGCAGCGTGGTTGGCGTTGTGGTGTGGTTGGTGGTTGTTGTTGGCGTTGTGGTTGTTTGGGGTGGCGAAGTTGGTTGCTGTAATGGTGGTCGTGATATGGTCGGTCCAAAATAATGATAGCAACAGAAAAACCTACCTCAAAGGGTCACAGCCCAGTGAACACGAAGAAACCCCTCTAAACAATGGTGGGGAAACCTATCTGAACACTCACTAACTTTGATAACTGAACTCAGGAACCTTTATGGTGTGCTGCGAATTTCCACAGCCGTAACAATATTATGAACAGATTTGGATATTGGGCCATCTCAAAATTTTTGATGGCAGTGGAAAATGGCTGCCACAGCCAGCAGCGGCTGAATTTGAGATGGCCCAATATCCAAATCTGTTCATAATATGATCGGCAACTAGTGTGCCAAATTTGGTGCTTTCCTCACACAATGCACAATTGTTATGCTAAGTTGCCCCATTATATACAGTAGCTGTTCTGACATAAGTTTGTTTTTGTGTGTGCATTCAGTCATTAAGCATAACATATCATTCTCTTTACTCACCCTACCTCCACCCCTCACCTTTCTCTCTTTTTCTTTTTTTCTTTCTTTCTTTCTTTCTTTCTCTTTCTCTCTTTCTCTCTTCCGTCTTCAGTCAAAGTCTTCAATCAGTCCTCAGCATCATCCCATTTCAGCCCTTCAACCTTGATACGGTCAGCTAAGGTGGGCCAGGAGGGGCACATGTGCATTCACATGGATACATACGTACCCTCACCCTCATCAGCAAAAACAAAAACTACAACACCAAAACAGCTTCCACTCCCAGAATCCACAGCATAGAATGTAATGTTGCGGACCCGGGGTTGGGACGAGAAGACCAAGAGGGGGGTTGGGGGGAGGGGGGAGCTACCTCGGGTTCCCACCAGACTCTCCAGAATCTCAGGCCATCACACACGGATAACTCCATGACGCGGCAGGTCACTAATCGACCATGAATGGCAATAACTCAACCACGTGACTTATGGTCCTCCGTCCTCCGTCCTCCGACTGAGTGATCAAATTACCGGGGGACATGCTCTTAGTACACCTTGTTCAAACTGGATCACGATACCGGATCAAATGCAGCTGAGCATAACTGCCAAGGATGTACTGGCTAGGAAAAATATCATTGGGAGAGAACGTCCCGGCTCAGCTAGCATACAGACTGTGCTGGACCAATGAAGGAAAGACGAAAACGAGCTGGGAACATTTCTACACAAAGCATTTATTTACAATTGGCGAGGAATGGAATGTGGCACAGTAAATGGGGTTTATTATTATGTACAGCAGAGGATAGCAAGGAATTTGTGGAGTGCAACAAAATGCAAGCATTTTACAAAAGCAGACGCAGAGCAGACTTATCCCGTTATATCTTCTACAATCTTAATTTAAGCCACGACAGGCACCGACACACACACACACACACACACACACACACACACACACACACACACACACACACACACACACACACACACACACACACACACACACACAGACCCGATGAAGATCAGTTAGCCAGAATGAAGGAGAGCAGATGAGAACTAACGGCCTTTCAATACCTGGCACGGTCGGCTGACCGCGCAACCCAGTATGCTTTGGGGAACACTCCGCTTGAGCGATCCCACCTTAAGAGTCAGCGTGTTATCTCTTGCTTGATCACTTTGCTGGGGCTCGTGGAAATGCATGCTCCACACTGGTCCAGAAGAACATCTGTCGCACACCAACCCCGAGTGCAGATGCAGCAACAGGCAGACAACGAGGTGCAGTTTAGCAGAGAGGCGAAGAAGTGGGCGGGGCAAACAGGTGGAGACAGTGCGAGGCAGGCAGGTGAGAGTGAGGAGAGAGAGTGGACGGCTTTGGGATCTGCCTTTTATAAGCCCCGGGCGAAGGGTGGGGCGACGATCTGAAGTGACGTGCCGTCATCCGAATTGTGCCCTTCCATTGGATCCCGGCCCCATCCTGCCAGGCTCTTGGGGACAGAAGCGGCCTCATTTGCACATCCAGACTGACACGGCCTGTAGCCCTGCACCGATTTCCCGGGCTGTGTTCTGATGACTGGACGAGGGTCGTGTCGGTCCTGCATGCCCGTTCGGGGCACCCCCGGCGAGCTGTGGTTCGTGCTGTTAACGTGCTTGGCAAATTGCATCGATGAGGATGTGTGTGGAGGCGTGGGGTGATTTTCCTGTGTGCGGGAGATGGTGGTTGAGATGGTGAGCTTCTGGTGAGCGAAGGTGGAGCAAGGTGAGACGCCGTTGTAAATCCGTGCGCAGATTTGAATGAAAGGGCATGTCACATGCGCGCGCATTAGTGAGTGTCCTCATCATTGTGATTTTCACAGGGGGTCGCCGAGGTGCAGTGCCTGCTTCGATTTGTATCATGGATAAAAGGAAAGGGTTGGAATGGAAATCAGGATTGAATGGAAGATACAGATATAATTAGACCGAGCTATAAGACCCACGCAACGCACTTTGTCCTGTTAACCCATTAGCATGAGGGGAAGGTCTGACTCATGAAGACTAACAAGATAACTGCCTGGGGATCACTATGTTGGGTGCCATTGCTTTAGAGGCATGTGGTTTAGCAGAGCCGCAACAGTATTTACGGTGCTGGAGCAACCAACCAACCACTCAGCATTACAACCATGGCCTCCAAGATCCCAAATGAGCCCTGGGGCAATACTAAGTGCAGCACCCCTTCATAAATTGTTTTTTTTTTTTAAATGTATATGGAGGTTTCTGTATTTTCGGCGTCAGCAATGCAAACGTGCCATGTTTAAGGGAAATTGGGGTGTTATTCACTTATTCCTTCATGCAGATTCATTTCTCCACCCATTTCATGTTCTTTCATATCATCGATATATTATAATGGAGCAAGTGCATGCGATTATGTTTGTGTGTATGTATGTATGCATATCCACTCTTCACCTATTGGTTGGACAGCTCACCTGACGTCACCCACAATTATAACCTGAAATACTTAACCTGAAGTGCCCAGAGGACACAAAAGACCCCCCCCCCCTTTCTCCCGAGGACCCAACAGACCCAGAAGACTGAACACCCCAAAGACACCAGAAGACCAGACAATATCTTGAAGACCTCAAAGACTCCAAAGGACCTCAGACCCTTAAATACCCAAAAGACCCTGAAGATCCAAAAATGCCCCAAACACCCCACCACAGCCGTGAAAAGACATAACGGGACTATCACGGACCCATGGAAATTCTGCATAATGTAAAATGTGACTTCAGGTCCCGAACACCACACACACACACACACACACACACACACACACACACACACACACACACACACACACACACACACACACACACACACACACACACACACACACACACACACACACACACACACACACACACACACACACACACACACACACACTCCCATGTCCTTAACCCCCCCTCCCACTACCCCCAAACTCTGTGCTCTGCTCCCCCTTTCTTCAAATCCTCAAATGCCTCAATCCCAAATCTGTCCCCTTTCTGCCCTCCCTCCCCCAAGTCAACTGTCATCCCCTCTTGCTTTCTTCAAGTTCTCAACTGCCCCAAACCCCAAGTACTCGATCCCCTTTCCAACCGAAAGTCCATCTCCCCCTAACCCTTCCCAACATCTCAATCTCCCTCTTCCAACGCCATGCACCCTCACCCCCAACTCAGTCCTCCCTCCCCATTTCTTCCTGTTCTTAACGTTACACAAATATACAAAGGGAACTTTGGCGCATGAGAAGGCCATTCAGCCCATCATGCCTGCGTTGTTCCTGTTCCCATTTGTTGAGAACATTATTCAAAGTAAATAAAGGTGGAACGTTAAATTCACAATGACTTCCCATTTCTTCTCTTATCGTCACTATAATTCAAGAACCAGTATTTGTGTGTTTGTTTGTTTGTTTGTTGTGCTAATCCTCCAGTTGTGGGCCGATTCCATCCAGACTGGCAAGATCGGATCAGCATGACCCCAATTAATGTGTCGGGGTGCTTTTATCTTTGCCGTGGATTAACGGGGGAAGAAAAGATCGAGGATTTGGATGGGGGGACAATAAGAGGTGGTGGTGAACAGCTCTTTTGAAGGCCTGTAGGGAAGAATGGGATTGAAGAGAGTGTGGGAGTTTATTTTAAATGCGGAAAAAAGAGGAATGAAACAGTGAAGGTTAGCAGTGATTCTGATCACATCATCACAAACGATCATTAGATGAAACAATTTTTTTGGGGAATAATTACGGGCCCCTATTAGGTCTGCGTCGGTGACCCATCCAGGATTGTGCCCAACACTCTGCACAGAGTATGGTCCCAATCTCCTCCTCTCCTATTAGGTCCAGGCTTTGAGGAAGTTACCCCACCTCCCCCCCCCACCCCTCAGCGCCCTTGCTTACAACATACACCACACAACAGCAAAACACACACACACACACACACACCACAAACAAGTCAGACATGGTTAAAGAAGGCCTAAATTCACATTGAATTTTTCTTTGTTGTGTTCTTTCAAATTCACCCGACTAAAGACAAGGCATCTAAAAATGTGGACCTTTTATGATTTGAGGATGGGTGGTGAGGGTACCAGTGTGTACGCACCTAACACACTCCCCACTGGGTACGGGCCTGAGAAATGATCTCAGAGATAGAGGAGAGAATGGAGATTCCAAAACTCCCATGGAAAGAGAAGGACGAAGATGAACTCAGCAGACAGATACCAAAGCTCCTGGGGTGCACTCTGAGAGAAAGAGGGTCATGAGGGCCTTGTCAGGGTGCAACTCCCGAGGTGCTGATTGCTGGTTTACATCCATTATCGCTGGCTTCCAGAACAGGCTGCATTATCCTTTCATGTGTCTACCTATTTCCCCACTATCCCATTGTTGCTACAATATGCTTATATTCTCCATCAATTTCCTTCCCCATAATCTCACCTGTGTTGTATTAATAATAAGGTAAAGAACACCAAATCCAATTATTCTCACAGCACAGCCCAAGCTGCAAACTATAATCATATTTTCTATGAGATGGCATGCGCTGCACCTTAATGATGCCCATTGGGGCACGAAGTTGTCAGACTTCAGAACAAAACGAAATTCTCTTTTTAGCATTCTATAGGCGTATGGAGATAAAAAAAAAATGGGTACAGTATGGAGAAATGACTGTTTTGGGGAAAAGGATGAGGTTATCCTACTTTAGCTTGAAGCTATACCAGCATAACGGTGTGCCATTTCGTTCCCAGGATCCTCTGGCACAAATAGCAAGCAATAATTAAGATGTTGGGTGTCAGGATTGCTCACGCTAATCCTACTGCTGTAGTTCTACACAGATAGCATGTACCAAAGCTGTTAGAACGATGTACCTGGGACTCACCTCATTGAGTGCAAACAATACGAATCGCCAAGCTGTTGGAGACAAACAACACGATACAAGCATATTTTGTTCAGAACAAATTAACACCATTTCTATGTTGTACATTTTATGAATGTACAATATGTTATCACAAAAAATTTAACTGAAGTTCATTGAAACAACATTGCTCAACATTATACTTTGCTTCTTGGACTAGTACTTGCAAATAAATGATCATAAAATGCCACACTATCCAAGTGGTAATATTTCAACTTTTTGGCTCAAAATACTTTTCTTATCCACCTCCAGGACAGCTCTGATAAAAAGAAATTACATGTTATCTGTGCTGCCTCTCACATTCCTCTTCTTTGAAAAATAAGAAGAAAAGAAACATTCACGTGAGAATCACTTTCTGCAAATGACGGAATAAAAATGAAAAGCTCTTATCTCATTCTCAACAGCTCATACCAAACACAATTTAATTCCATTGAGTAAATGGATTTGTGCAATTCCACACTTTAGCCAAAATAAATTTGAGATTTGAACAACTATATATATATATATATATATATATATATATATATATATATATATATATATATATATATATATATATATATATATATATATATATATATATATATATATATTGTTACGAATTTTGGCCCGCCCGGCGTGCGATCGGCCACATAACTCGAATCGTGACCGCGTCGTCCACCGGGATGGACAATTCAGTCGTGACCCTCCTGAAACGACTGCCAGGAGCCAGTCACGGGTGTGGGGTTAACCTCACCACAACCCAGTCCGCATTCTACCCACGAGAAATAAGGTGAATCACTGAATGTCGATATACCTAAGTACCCGCGCGGGTAGCGTACCGAGGAGTTGTACCACGCCGCAGGTCGACTCTGGACACGAACCGCTTAAGCGGCTCGTTCCATGCTGCAGGGATAACCGTGCGGAGTTATCGCCGACCTCGACGGTTCAGATTATTTATTGGGTGTCTACACCCACTACCAATCCCTTACGTGATGCAAGATGGAACTTTCAAACAAAGGAAAGGACGCAACGAAACGGGAAACAGTTCGACAAGCAAGTAGTTTATTACACACGCAGCCAAGGCACGTATTTACAGCCATACAGTGAAAGCAAGCACGTATATACAGTCATACAGTAAAAGCAAGCAAAAGAGTTACCACCGAATAAAGCAATGTACAAGCACTTATTCAGGTTTACTTAAAAGACTGACGCCACACACACATTTACACAAAAAGCAAATGAAAGCCACCCTCATAGGCAAGGGGGCAGACAGGTCCGTGGACCAAATGTACGTGGGACCTTGGTGAGCGGCCAGGTCCACGAGACCGAAGGGGTCTTACCCACGCCCTCGTGGCGCGATGGCGGGCTAGCTGCAATTTCAGCGTAACGTGCCTGACTCTGTGCCCCTGGCGTGGTCGGTGAGCTCCTTTAGGTGTGCGTTGCACAGGCACGTGTTGGTCGGTCGACACCATAGTTGGGGTGGGGAACGGACAGGGTTACCGGCGCTATCTCAGCGCGGATGGGGGGAATTGTTGATGCTCGGGGTGGAGAGAGGGGAATGGCGGACGCTCCGTCCCGCTAGCGGGGCCTTGGGACCGCACCGACTCTGGCGAACTCTCGCCCCTGAGCCCTCCTCCGCATCCCTGCTTCACTCCGCGACTCGTCCCTCGACCCAGCAACGACAACCTCAACGACTACCTCCATCTTCACCCGACCAGCCCAGCCAGCACAGCATGACGTTCAGTGTTGACAGGTGGTGTCGGTTGATGGTTGTGGAAGGAGAAAGGCGAAGGTGGTGGGGGGTTTACTGTGGTGGTTTGGTTGTTGGCGGGCGTCGTTTGAGAATGGGGGTGAGGCGATGCTTGCGGGATGGAGTTGTGGAGGTAAAAAGGCGAAGGTGGCGGTGTTTGAGTTGTTGGGGTATTATTGGTCCAAAATAACAACAGAGAGAAAAATGGCTAACTCAAAGCGTTGCAGCCCGGATGAATCACACATATTCTCTCTAAGCAACAGGTGTGGACTAACTACACATGAACTTATCGATATATCTAACCTGAGGACCTTTCTGGTGTATTGCAAATTTCCATAGCCGTAACACTACCCCTCCCCTTTTTACAGACTCGTCCCGAGTCGTCGAATTTTCGTGTGCCATCATGTGCAGTTCTCCCCTCGGACATTTTTCCTTCGGATCCCTGAGTGCGACATGCAGTGTATTTGTGTCCCCAAAATAAATAACCTATGGTCTGAGTAACTAACTAAACAAACCCACTCATACAGACGACTTAAATAAATTGCCGGCGCTAAGACAAACATGCGGGGGTGCAAAACTCATTTACAATTACAAATAAACAACTTATAATTTTACACTACCCCATGGCCCAGGATCTATGGACTCTGTGGAAAAAAAGAGTGAAAGTCATAAGCAGGGAGCCAGGCTGCTAACACACAGTCCAAGGCCTCCCCCTTCTTAAAATGAATGCAGTGAACAAACAAACGGTGCACGGGCCGCCGGTGCAGTCCCATGTTGCAGCTGCCATCAGGGCAGTCCCTGCAATTTGCGCGAGGATCCTGGCGCACATGGTAATGAACAGTGTGGGGGGGGGAGGAATGCAAAACAGAACGGGGCAGCAGGCATGGGTCATGGCAAAGGCAGACAGGCAAGGCATGGCATTACAAGGCCGCTGTAGCAAACACAGCCGGCAGATGAAGTGGCCGGCACAGGCCTTGCAGCAAAAACAGCCGGCAGACGATCGACTGGCACAGGCGTTGCAGCAACAACACAGTCGGCAGATGACGTGGCCGGCACAGGCCTCGAAGCAAACAGCCAGCAGACGACGTGGCTGGCACAGGCCTTGAGCAAAACAGCCGTCAGACGATCCGACCGGCACAGGCCTTGCAGTAAACACCAGCAGACGAAGTTGCCGGCACCTTGCCTTAGAGGTTGGTGGAGGAAGTGCGGTGGTGCTGGCCACTCAGAAGGTGGGCTCGGACCTACCTGACTTTCTCCCTCCCAACCTATCGCCTTTGCCTGTCTCTGTCCATACACACCCCCTTAATTTGTCAACCCCAAATTTAGCCCCCAACTTGTTTTTTTTTGTTTTCTTTTTATTTTCACTTTTATTTCCCCCACTATGAATTTGTCTCCTAACCCCCTTTATCGTCCTTGTTCAACTAACCTATCGTCTCCAAGCCTACTCCCAACCCCTACGTTCCCTTCCCGGAGGGGAATGAGCGAGAGCTAGCGTCCTGCGTCGAGGGCCAATTCAAGCCACAGAATGGCCTCCTCAGACTTCAGCGATCTTAACCCAAAGTGGGTCCAGCGGCCCACAATAACAGCGAAGGGATGGATGGTGTGGAGGGGTACACTTCCTAATCTACCCTATCCATTAACCTTTCAACTACCATGGGGCTTTCAACAAGCACCTCTCGCTTAATCCACTGGTTCTATCAACCCAGATTCCCGTCGCCTGTGTTGGTGTCCTCGCAATTTTCGGGCCATGCCCCCCAATTTTCTTCCCATGCCCTCACACGGTCTCATGGCTGGGATGCGTGGCTTCCTTGGCAGGAACTACCCTGTGCCGATTCCCCAACGATGGCACCCCTGGGCACTACACTGCCTCCAAGCCTACCATCTCCCTAAACACCGGGGAGTGCCCTCCCTGGTGACTCCGCTGAAACGCTCACGTGGCAGGCTGGCGCCCCGGGCCCCTTTCCAAGGGTCGCCCGTGCCCACAACACTGTCCCGAGTCGTCAAATTTTCGTGTGCCATCATGTGTAGTTCTCCCCTAGTACGTTTTACCTTCGGATCCCTGAGTGCGACATTCATGGTACTCGTGTCCCCAAAATAAATAACCTGAGGGCTGAGTAACTAACTAAACAAACCCACTCACTCAGACGACTTAAATAAAATTGCCGACGCTAAGACATACATGCCGGGGGCGCACTCATCTTTACAGTACAACTTAACTTACAAAATTTACACTAACCATGGCCCAGGATCAATGGACTCTGCAGGGAGCATAACAAAAGTCAACGGTGAACCGGCGCATGGGCCGCTATTGCAGGCCCGTGTTGTAGCTGCCAACAGGACAGTCCTTGCAACTTCGCGACAACGATCCTGGCGCACATGGAAATGAACGGGGGGGGGGGGGTCAAAGCAAAATTGAACGGGGGCAAACTGATGATGTGGGCCATGGGCATGGCATGGCAAAGGTGAACAGGCATACAAAGCTGGCAGAACAGGGCCGCTGTAGGCGAACACAGCCGGCGGACGATCCGACCGGCACAGGCCTTGAAGCACAGCTACAGACGAACTTGGGCGGCCTCTCGCCGTGCAGTGCAGGTTGGTGGAGGGAGTGCGGTGGTGCTATCCACTTGAAAGGTGGGCTCAGACCTACCTACCTGTCTCCCTCCCACCTATCGTCTTTGCCTGTCACTGTCCATACCCACCCCCTTAATTTGTAAAAACCCAATTTAGCCCCAACTTGTTTTTTTGTTATTGTTTTTATTTTTATCCTTACTTCCCCACTATAATTCGTCTCCTAACCCCCTTTATTGTGCTTGTTCGGCTCACCTATCCTGTCACCTCGCCAACTCCCAACCCCTACGTTCCCTTCCCGGAGAGGAATAAGGGAGAGCTAGCATCCCGTGTCGATGCCCAACGAAGCCTCAGGATGGCCTCCCCAGGTTTCAGCGATCTAACCCAAACTGGGTCCAGCGGCTCACAACGAGAGCGAAGGGATGGATGGTGCGGAGGGGTACATCTCCTAATCTACCCTAACCATTAACTGTTAAACTACCCTGGGGCTTTCAACAAGCGCCTCTCGCTTAAACTATTGGTTCTAACAACCCAGATTCCCGTCGCCTGTGTTGGTGTCCTTACAATTTCGGGCCTCGCCCTCTAATTTTCCACCCGTACCCTCACACAGTCTCATGGCTGGGATGCATGGCTCCCTTGGCAGGCACTACCCTCTGCCGATTCTCCTACGATGGCACCCCCGGGCACTACACTGACTCCGAGCCTACCAGCTCCCTAAACACCGGGGAGTGCCCTCCCTGGCGACTCCCCTGAAATGCTCACGTGGCAGCCTGGCTTCCCGGGCCCCTTTCCGAGGGTCACCCGTGCCCACAACACTGCCCACGTGGCTAATGGCGCCCCGGGCCCCCGCATCATGTGGGCACACCCGTGCCCACTACGCTATCCCGGCCCCCACCATGGGCCCTTGGCCTACCGTGGCCGACTAACCCGGTGCCCGGGGTAACCACTCAGCGATGCGATACCTTTCGCAGCCACGCTCCCAACCTGTCAACAGGGCTCCTGCACCCCTCCAAGCGGGTATCGAGCCTACATTCCCACCAACAACAAAACGACCTCCATTTTGTCAATTTGACTAACCCAGCTAACTCACTCGACACTGACCCTGGGGTCCCTTGGGCGGGAGTCTCTCCTCCCCCCAATCACTCATCACACCATGCATTCCACATTCGCTCCACTCACACAGACCCGCTGGCCTCACTCACTCAACATGTCTCCACCTCACTACTCTTCAACACACACACCGCTGAACTCTGCCATCCTGCTCACTACATCTTCTAACTTACTCGTGCTCCCACGTCGTCCCTTACACTACAGCACGTTCCTTTTAACACTACGTAGCTAAGCTCCGTCCCCTCTACACATTCAAAGTCTGTCTTTGTCCTCAAATCCAAAAATCACTTTCCCAACCTAAATCTCAACTACAATCCCTCTAACTATTCCATTCCACGGGCCCCATGAGGACTTACCCCCTGCCCCATGAAGCCGGTCTAGCGAACACTAGCCCATCCCCCTAACTAGTGTTATCCTGTGCCCAGGCAGGGGGTCTTCCACCCCTTGCCCAGGAATCCTGTTCACCAGAAAGCGAGGCTTGCTTTTTTTTTTTTTTTTTTACATGCGCAGCACCAGTCTGGCAACTCGCAACCTGCGCGCCAGCATGGCAATTCACAGCCGCGCATCTGTGGCGTGACGTCATGGCAGCTGTTCGTGTCCCTCGTCCCTCTTGGATGGTACAATCCGGCAGGGATTCACCCTCCTGCCGGATTCCAACCATACATGCAGCCATGACGTCACCTGGCGCATAAAAAAAACAAGCCTCGCGTCTCGAGGAGTTCCCCAACGCGAACACATGTGCTCTGCCCGTTGGAGCTTAACACATACGCCCACGTGGAGAACCAGTCCGGTCCAAATCTGTTTACCTGCCTAAACTTTGTCCGTCCGCGGGATCGGCAACATTCACCGCGCTCGTTTCCGGACCGGGCTGCACTCCCGCAAGCGAGCACATGGTGGCCTCGTGCGTTGCACAGCACAGACCTCGCGCTCGCTGCTGGGTGAACCCGGCGCGGTCCCCGAAACAGCTGCGGCCGCTACTCGGCTTTTGACCCTCTGTCGCCGTTGTCGTCGCCATTCAATCCACGCACACCTGCGTGTCACGACGCTCACACTCTACTCCATCACACTCACACCGGGAGACGCGGCTGCCTGCTCCCGCATGCTGACCGTCATCTCCCTCACATACCACTCTCTCACACACACTCTCCCTCTCACACACCGTGTGCTGGGAGGCACGCACTCCGGCACACTCGCAACCACACCACTCGCACACGGGGTCGCTTCCACACACGGGGGCGCACTCACACCTTTCACCTCACACACCGGGACAATCACACTGGGGATTAGTGCCACCACAAGGGGTTCTGGGGTCTCTATACCCCCCAAGCTTCGTGTGCACCCGTTCACATCACCCGTCCCCTCGAACTCGCTCGACACGACCGAACTCACCTGGTCGTGAGTCGCCTCAAGGGGGCATACTCCCTCCCCTCGTTCCTGGAGGAGGCCTTCCAGCTGCTCGCACCGGGTCCCTACACATTCCCCGAACTCCCCCTCATCGTCCTCCACAAACTCTGTGTGTGTGTGTGTGTGTGTGTGTGTGTGTGTTCGTCACTAACCCCGTCCAATTCACTCTCTATCTCCCGTGTCTCTGGCAATACTTTCATTTCCTTCTTTGTCTTTGTTACTTCCCTCGTCTCCTTTTTTTTATTTGTGTCTCCTTTATCAGGGCCCGCCCCAATTGTTCCTTCATCTGACAAGTGGCGTCGATTAAGTCCTGCACCACCAACATTGCTCCTTGTGGTGCTGTCACACATCCCACCTTATTGCGTTGTTCTGCTTCCTGGCTCCTTTTGAGCCGTTCCTCCTCTCGGAACTTTCTGAGTTCTTCGTTCTCCCTCTGGAGTTTTTCAATCTCCGTGGACTCCAATTTTACTCTCTCCTTGAGTTCATTAATTTCAACCTCATTTTGTTTTTGTTTTCCATCCCACAGTCTCTCACACTCTTCATTTTCCAGTCTCATCGTTTCTTTCAATTGGCTCATTTCCTTCCTGTGTTTCATTCGCTGTTCTCTCACTACTCTTCCTTGTTTCCTCTCCTGTCCTTCCTTCTCCAGTTTCGTTGTTTGCTTCATTTGGTTAATCTCCTTTTTGTATTTCATTCGCTCTTCCTTCATTGCCCTTTCTTGCATCTCATCCTTTAATCTGGCCTTTGCTTCCAGCTGTTCGATCTGCACAGTGTGGTTCCTTAACATTTCATTCTCTGCTGTCGTTCTTTCTTCTCTCACCATCCTCAACTCATTTTGTAGTTCCCTCTCTTTGTTTTGGTATTCACGTAACTCAATTTTTTTCCCATTTTTCCCTACTGGCCTCCTCATCTCTTTTGCATGCTTCCTTCCACAATTTGTTCATTTCCTCACCATATCTCTCTTGGACTTCCTGATATTCCTGTTCTCTTGTTACCTCCTCCTCCAGTTGCTTTACCTCCAAATTGTGTTTCCGTTTTTGCTCTTCTAACTTTTTCTCCAGTTCGCTCTCCGCTTGTTCCCACTTATGGATCCTCAAGTCTATTTCCCCTATTTTTCCCTTTAATTCTTCGAACTGTGTTGACTTCTCCAATAGTTCCTTCTTTAATTGTTTTACTTCCAGCTCGTGTTTCTGCTTTTCTCTTTTTGAGCTCGGTCCTCCATTCTTCCTTTAATTCTTCCCAAAGACTGCCAATATCCGCCTGCCTCGCCTGCCATGCCCACGTGGTTTGAAACGGTTGTTGGGAGCGCTCGCCTCGTGTCGCGCCATTCGCAGCGCCATAAATAGCCGCTCGCTCCGTGCTGCGCTGAGGTGCGATCGGGCTGCCATTACTCGATTCAGCCTGCCGATAAAGTCCGTGCTCAGGATATGGGATTGTGCTTCCCCACGGGTTAACATTAGAAGTACTGCCCTGGGCCATGGATTCTACATTACTACACATATACATTTCTACCCCTGGCACCTGCTCGCCTTGAAATGCCATCTTATTTCTCGTAAGGGATTAATTTGGCCTGCTCGTAATTTGGAGGGAATCGGGGGTCGCTCCTCTCACCCCTGAACCAATCGCCGTGAATATAGTTGGAGGCGGGAGAGTTTGTGTCCCGCTCTCTGACACCAGTGTTGCGAATTCGCGCCCGCCGGCGTGCGAACTGCCACGTAACTCGAATCGCGCCCACTGGACGGACCATTCAATCGTGACCCTCTCGGAACAACACCGGGAGCTAGTCATGGGTGGGGGTTTAACCTCACCACGATCGTGCCAATTGCCCACCCGTGCAGGATAGGGTTGCTTGCCAAATTCGATCGACCTAAGTACCTGCGCGAATGGTCGACCGGGCGATCACACCACGCCACAGGCCGACTCCAGACACAAACCACTGAAGCGGACCGTTCCATGCAACAGTGATAACTGAGCGGTGTTATCGTCGGCCTTGACGGTTCCGATTAATTACCGGGATGTTGCACCCACTACGAACCCCTTACGTGATGCAAGATGGAGGGTCAATAAAAAAGGAAAAGAGACAAAGCAGAGCGGGAACAGTTCAACAAGCAAGCATTTTATTCACACACACACACACACACACACACACACACACACACACACACACACACACACACACACACACACACACACACACACACACACACAGACAAGCACGTATATACAGCCATACAGTCAAGAATGCACAAAAAGCAAATCTAACAAAAGAAACGATGCAGAGCTACAACCGAATACGCGTACACACGGCAACACTTAAAACAATATTACTTGAGCCAGACTGGCGCCACCCACAGACATTTATACAAAAAGCAAAGGAAGGAAAAGAAAGAAAGAAGTCGCAACTTCCCTTTTATGGCTGGTGAGTCCCTCTCCCACGACCGCCAGCATGGTCGCGCCTGGCCCCGACCTCTCTCTCGGCCGGCGAACCCTCTCCGGCACTCCCCGTCTAGACGAGCAGGTCCACCTCACAACGAGCGCTGCCGCGTCTCCCGTCCATACCTTCGTGACAGGGCCGCTCGCCAAGGCGCGGGCGCAGGACCTCTTCCCGAAGACCAACTCTCCACAAAATCCGACCGAAGACCAACCAGACTACCAGCCAAGACGAAGAGGAGGAAGATGAAGCGGCCCAAGAGGAAGACTCCCGAGGAAGAGGCGACAAGAGGAAGAGGCGACAAGAGGAAGAGGCTCAAGAGGAAGAGGCTCAAGAGCGCTCAACCCATGTCCGTCTTTTATAGTGCGGGGCCCCGCCCTTCGCCCCGCCCCGTTCTCGGCTCCACCTTCCTTTGAGAGGGTTCCCGAAAAGGGCGTTCCCTCATGCCCTCTCTTCACCCCGCCCCGTCCGGTGGCCGGGGGAGTCAGTTTTTGGCTCTGGGCCAGAGAATTATTCCCCCAAAAAGAGGCCCCTCCTTCACATGACCTCTGACCTTTGACCTGCATCGCCCCTCCTCCACTCCAAAGCGCGGGGAAGTCAAACGGGAGAAACAGGTGGGGAAACCTGTGCATCCTCGCAGTTCCCTCCTTGGCGCCTTTGTTTGCCGTTCGGAAGCGGACGTAGTGGCAAAGATGTGGTAGCGTAGATGGTGGAGGTGGCGTGGTTGTAGTGTGGTTGGCACTATGATGGGGATGGCGTGGTTGTTGAGATGCTATTTGTTTGAAATTAAAGATAGAAAAAGAAAAACGACTGACTCAAAGCGTCGCAGCCCGGATGGATCACATAAATTTCCCTCTATACAACGGTTTGGGCTAACTACACAAGTACTTCCAGAGATATCTCACCTGAGGGCCCTTTATGGTGTAATGCGAATTTCCACAGCCGTAACAATATATTGGAGATTGAACCATCCTCTGGTTCAGGGTTGCTCCACATGCAGGTCAAATCTGCAACTGTTACTTCTGCCTCAATCAAAGAAGTTTTCCAACAAGGTTTGTTATGTTTTTCGATTATATTTTCGTCCCTGTGTTGCTGTTTGTGTTTTTGTCCAATTTTCTATGTTAAATCATACCTTGATTTGCTATATTGTCGAATTCGTTTTCGTGAAGCTCATGCTTACTTCTCGGATAGCTCCCCCCCCCCCCCAACAAATAAAAAACTTATTTTTTTATTCTAAAACAGAATCTCATTCTGCCTTCTATATGTAATTCCTGTATTTTGTTCCTTGTATCCCCCTTTTCTCAACATCTCCAAACTGAATCTTCATTGAAGGAAATTTCTTCCTTTTAGAGCGTTTTAAAACGTTTTAAAATGCTTCACTTTCCTTATTTTTCCATCATGAGTACCCCACGAGTTGTTCTTCTTCCACATCATTATATATTCCTCTTCTTCTTCACAGGGCATATTTTACAAACTTGTCTTTCAACAAAGTGCTTGCTCCCATGAACCATCCTCCTGTACTGACAGCACCACATGTGTCCATGCTTTCAATAAGATTTCCTTTAACCCATCCCATGATCTTTATCCATCCAATTTGGGATTATTGGGAAGTCCAGTTTGCAGAGGTTGTCTGCTCATGACTATCAAATCCCCATCACATTCTTTGACTGTGTCAAACCCCTCCATGTCAGTATTCTCCCCCAATTCTCCCACAAGCCCACGTTCTTCCAACCCCTCCACTTCTATGTATCCACCTCTTCAGCATCCTTCCAATTCATGTCCCTTCTTTCTGCATTCCCCTCAAAGTTTCCCCCTCACTCCACCCTCTCAAAGCTTCCCACTCACCCCACCACCTCAAATCCTCCCTCTCATTCCACCTCCTATCAACTTCCCCCTCATCCAGCTCATCTCAGCTTCTCCCAATCCTGCACCCTCCCAGTCCCACTCCCCCCCAACCCGTCTCTCACCCTCCCAATGCCTCCTATTCTGTCCCTCACTGTATCGACCTAAAACATATGAGGCATCCCCTCCAACCTGACAGATATCTCAATCCAGGCCACAGCTGATAAACCAGACATCATCTGTTTAACAGAATCTTTCCTCCCACAGGACATCTGTGACTCCTTAGTGTCTCTCCTTGGCTATTTTCTTCTCCAATTTGGAAGGCCTGAACCCAACCCTGGTGGCAGAATTATACTTTATATTAAGAACTCACAGCTGTGCACTGATCTTATGCCTTTCCACCCCACAGGAGTACCTTTGGCTGTGACTTCTCCTCCGTTCACAACTAATTTGTTTGCGCGTTGTACCACCCCACAAACAGTGATGACTCCATCCATCCATCCATCCATATCTCCATCTCAACATGGACCATCTTTTAACCACTCATCCCAACTCTATGCCTGGTGTTGGCTTAATCGTTAGGGTGGTGGGCTTTGGATCCTAGGGTCCTGAGTTCAAATCCCACTTTCCTGTTGAATTAAAACCAGATGAAAATTGAGATATTGACTCTGCCTGTGTCATCCTTCCGAGGTCGGCAAAATGAGTGCCAGCATGCTGGTATACTGTGTCGGAGTGGCGACCCGTCCAGGATTGTGCCCAATAGCCAAGGAGACTGCTTAAGCAGCACCAACGCTCTGCACAGAGTATGTTCTCCATCTCCATCCCAACTCTCTCTTCCTCATATGTGGTGCTTTACATTTTCAGCCGTGGCACTTCAGAAAAGCCTTCTGTGACTCCATGGAACTGACTCAATCTGTGAACTTTCCAACCCGGGATTTCTCCCAATGGAAAATCCTCCCTTCTGTAATTGGTGATGACAACCTTCCAGGCAAATGTCTCCTGCTCTTCCTCTGTTCCAACTGGTTCATCTGATAATATGCTTGTGAGAGTCAACATCTGGCAATTCTCAAAGAGCTGCCTCAGTGCAGGCGAGTACGGCAGTTCACTCGGGAAGATTGGCAGGAACTGCAAGCAGCCATCTCTCTTCAGGACTGGTCTCCCACATCTACTGTCCCTGATGTTAACTTGGCCTCGGAATTCTTCCTCAGAAATCTGCGCTCTCTCTGACACAGATTAATCTGATCTCGTCTTTCGTTAACCTACCCTTATTCCCACCAATGGTACACTGAATCCTGTGTTGAGGCACTTATTTTAAACCAACTTGCCTTCTCTTCCTGGAAAGCAAACTCAACAGAAGGCAATCTCAGATCATTCCAGAAAGCCCACAAGAAGTGTGTGTCTACTCTGAGGAGACCGAGGAAACAACATCTCTCCAACCTCAAGATTGACCCTTGTTAAGTCTGTCTCAATTATACTCTCCCGACATCCCTTCCCCTACTTCAAATGGCAACAAAGCCGACTCTGCTCGTGAGAAATTCGAATTCTGCGTTTGCTTCCAAATTTCGTCTCCCCAACACCTCCTTCTCTGTACCCATCCGACCCAGGCATACTTAACTGCTGCTGGACTATTTTGCACCTGAGAAGATGGAGAAGTTTCTGGCAACCCTCCACTGATTCTGCAACTGAACTGGACGGCGTTATATCACATGTCTTAATCTGCTCTGCTGCTCTTACACATCCTCTCTCTGCACTTTTCACTTTACCATTTCCCAAATGGCATCTTCCATCTGCTGGGAAATCAGCCAGCATCACTGGATTACATAAACAAGGTGCAAAAAACGATCCATTTCACTTAACCACAAACGATCCACTTCACATACTTCCAACCAAGGTCATGGAATACATCAACTCGGTTGATAAGAAATCCTTCCTTTTCTCCAACGGCCTCATCTCAGATCACCAATTCAGATTCATACCAGGTCACACGACCTTGGTCGTGCCGCTTCTCCTCTCCAAAAAAACATATGGAAGCCCTGCAGCACAGTTCGACATTATTAGAAGACATCAGCGCGGTGAAAGAACAACACAAACTGGAAGTAAGCATGGAATCGCCGCATCTACTGTGCATTCGATTGTTAAACGTTCTCTGAAAAATGAAGCTCCGACTGTACCACTCGGAAAACCCATGAGTGCAAAAGGGCAACCTCAAGCCACAGCTTTTTTTTTTTTTTTTGTATACCTTGGTCGAGGCTCGTATGAGAGCTAACACACAACTCACAGCAAGGAGGCATGAGACAGGGGCGGGAGTGGAAGGGACAAAACAGTGGGAAACAGACACATTAGGTGAACTGTGGAAGGGAGATGGATGGGGATGGGACGGGGAACATGGCGAAGAGAAGATGGACATTACAGGGACTTTCAGGAAGGGAAGCAGGAGAATTTAAAGAAGTGGGCTTGGGTGGATTATTGGGGGTAGAAAAGATCGGGGATTTGGATGGGGGAAGATAAGTGGTGGTGGTGAACAGCTGTTTTGAAAGCCTGGAGGGAAGAATGGGAAAGAAGAGAGTGAGGAAGTTTATTCCAAAGGTGGGAAAAAAGAGGAATGAAAGAGTGAAGATGAGCAGTGATTCGTGATTTTGGTAGTTTTACCAGAAGGGGGTTGTTGGCGGACCTTGAGCGCCCTGTGGAAATGTGGTGGGGACAAATCGCAGAGAGAGCAGGGGGGCAAGGCTGGAGAGGAGTCGGTAGAAGACAGAAAGACCACCGACCAACCTGCGGTGATTGAGTGAGAGGCCCAAAGACTCAGCTTCATTGCGGGAGATGCCGATGATCTTAAATGCCCTAGTTTCGACAGCGTGAAGCCGAGAAAGGTGGGAGGCAGGAGCACCAGCCCAGAGGGGAGAGCAGTACTCCATCAGGCTATGGACAAAAGCTTTGTAAGTGGTCAGGAGCTCAAGAGGGCCGAGGAAGGACTTTGCACGACGGAGGATTCCCAGTCGGCGACTGGCTTTTGAGGCGAGGTTGGAAATGTGACTTTCCCAGGAAAGGTCATGGCAGATAGTGAGACCCAGAAGCTTGAAAGAAAAGACTTCTTCCAGAGGATTGTTGAGAAAGTGGATGGGGGGGTTTTCTAAATGGTCCTTTCGAAGAGACATAGTGAGAGTGTGAGATTTGTCTGGATTGAAAGACATGTTCCACGTGTTGGACCAGTTTGTGATTTTATCCAGATCTGCAGTGAGCGAAGAAGCTGCTGCTTGCCGATCTGAGGGATGACAGATGGTACGGCAGAGGGTGGAGTCGTCGGCAAAGAGAAATAGAGGATTTTCCAGATAGTCCGAGAGATCATTAATGAAAACCAGAAAAAGAACAGGGCCCAGAACGATGCCTTGAGGAACTCCAGCCTGCACAGGAAGAGGGGATGAAAGAACTCCATTTAGGGCCACACGTTGACTGCGACAGGAGACGAAGTCTGCGAGCCATGAGTGGAGATGGCCTTGAATACCATGGGAAGAGAGTTTGGTGAGTAGGGCAGGGTGCCAGACTGTGTCAAAAGCACGTGATATGTCCAGGGATACGGCTCAGATTTCCTGTCTGGTATTGAGGACCTCCATCCATTGATGGGAGAGCAGAAGCAGCATATCCAGGGTAGAGTGACCTGGTCTGAAACCAAATTGATGATTGGAAATCAAGCCATTGGAGAAGAGGAAGGATTTCATATCTGAGGCGATGATGGATTCCATCACCTTGCTGATGATTGGGAGAAGGCTGATTGGTCTGTAGTTACAGGGATCTGTTTTTGCACCTTTTTATGCAGGGCAGTGATGTTAGCAGATTTCCAAGCAGATGGCAGTTGACCTTGGGCAAATGAGAGGGTGAATAGAATAGAGAGAGGGTGAGCAAGAGCAGAAGAGTAGGCTTTGAGGACACGTGGGCTGATGCCGTCTGGACCGGTTGCAGAGTCTGACTCGAGGTTTGAAAGCAAGCTCTCCACCTTGTCAGGAGAAAAGGATACAGAGTCCAGGGACAGTTGGGTGCGACTGGGTAAAGTGTGTAGAGATAGTGATGGGTTTAGGACACAAGATTTAGCTGCAAACACCGAGTTTAGACATTCAGCTTTATCACGTGTGGAATCAGCAGTGCGGCCATTTGAGGTAAGGGAGGGGATGGAGGGGGAACATACACCAGAAACAGATTTGATTAAATGCCACCAGGATTTTGAGGAGGGAGAGAGGTTTGAGAGTTCAGACTTGAGATGAGAAAGATGTTGTTTTCTGGCTCTCCTGAGGGTAGATACACACTTGTTCCGAGCTTTGTGGAAAGAACTGAGATTGCCCTCAGTTGGGTTTGCTTTCCATGAGGCAAAGGCAAGTTGTTTCAGGACAACTGCCTCGCCACAAGCTTCAGTAAACCAAGGGCGGGAGGAAGGGTAAGACAACTGAACACGAGAGGGGATAAATCTGTGCATGAGGGAGAGCAAGTTTCTTTGAAAGAATTCCCAGGATGAGTTGATGTTTGAGAAAGTAGTGATAGGAGACCAGTCTGTAAGTTTGATGGCTGCTCGGAGACCCTGCCAGTCGGCTTGAGTGAAATGCCAGACTCGACGGCGGTGAGGTGGTTCTCTGATAACAGCCAGAGAGATGTCCACTTTAACAAGGACGTGGTCAGAAGAACCAATTGGAGCGAAGGAAGAGCAGCAGATATTGTCAGGGAAATTTGTCAAAATCAGATCCAGAAGAGATGGAGTACCATTGGTTGAGATCCGGGTCGGGAAGTTGACCGATTGAGTCAGTCCCAATGAGTCGCAGAAAGCTTTTGCTGAGGTGCCATGGCAGGTGAGAGAGGTACCCACACCTAGCCAACTGGCGTGATGACAATTGAAATCACCACATAAGAGGAAGAGAGAGTTTGGATGAGAAGATAGAAGATGGTCCATGTTTTCGGATAGCGAGTTGTAGATGGAGTCATCACTGTTCGGTGGACGGTACAGTACACATATAAACATGAGGTGGGAGTGGAGGGGAAGCCGAAGCCAGAGGTATTCCTGGGGGTGTGGGGGAGTGAGAGCAGTGCATGGAGAGTGAGGAATAGAGTCTTTGATGAAGAGAGCAACACCTCCACCAGGACGAGGCTCAGGTCTGTCATACCGTAAGAGGGAGTAACCAGGGAGAGATACTTGGGAGTCAGACACGTCTTGGGAGAGGAAAGTTTCTGTTCGGCAGATAATGTCTGGTTTGTCAGTGGCAACCTGTATGGAAAGATCTGAAAGGTTTGAGCGAAGGCCCCGGATATTTGAGGTCCACACTTTTAATGAAGAGGTAGGGGAGGAGGCTTTGGGTGCAGGAGGTGGAGGGGGAGGGGGAGCGTAGGACAAGGGACGAGGGGGGAGGTAAGGAGGGTTGCTGAAAGAGTGTGGGGTATTGCAGAATAGCGAGGGGATGGGGCCGAATGAGGAGGAGAAAATGCTCTGTGGTGCTGGGGGAGAGGGGGGACAAGAGACAAGGAAGAAGGCAGTTGAGGATTTGAGGAGGTGGAGTGAAGAGATGGAGGTGAGGGCAGTGGAGGGAGGCAGGTTGGTGGATGAGAGGGGGGCAACTTAGAGAAGGAAGAGTGAGGGGATGAAAGGTGGGAGAAAGGTGAGGGGGGAATTTTTGAGAGGTGAGAGGGAGGCATGGAGGGAGAAGAGTGGGATGGTTGCTTTGAGAGTGAGAGTGAGGGGTAAGGGGGGTGAGTTGGCACTGAAGTTGGAAAAAAAGAATTGTTGATGGAAAGCGAGCATCCATGGCAAACTGTGGTTTTTAAAAGTTTTAGGTCAGAGATGCGATTTAACACAATTCTTGATGGATGCAATGAAGGCGAATTCAGAGAATGGAGAGAAGAAGCGCTGTAATAGTTGGATTTTTTAGGCAAGGAATGAAGGAGAGGTCGAAATGAGAGCAGTCTGTTAAAATAGCAGAAGAGTAGTGCATTGTGAAACAGTAAAGACTAAAGCATTGTGAAACAGTAAAACAGCTTCCTGTCATATGGATGTCAAATCCTAAGGCTTGGATGAGTGTGTCAGTCTGCCAGGGCTACGTAATTAATTTATACATGGAGGGTGGTCTAAGCGTGGCAAAGCGTTTTTGGATTATCGCATCAGTGATGCATCTCTGCAGGATGGGGAGGGGCATTGTGTGCAAGGAGCAAAGCTTTGTTGGTGAGATTGTTCTCACCAACCCATGAGCGCTAAAGGGCAACCTCAAGCCACAGCCTCCTCCTCATATGGATGTAAAATCCTAAGGCTTGGATGAGTGTGTCGGTCTGCCAGGGCTGCGTAATTAATTTATACATGGAGGGTGGTCTCAGGGTGGAAAAGCGTTTTTGGATTATCGCATCAGTTATGCATCTCTGCAGGATTGGGAGGGGCATTGTGTGCAAGGAGCAAAGCTTTGTTGGTGAGATTGTTCTCACCAACCCATGAGCGCTAAAGGACAACCTCAAGCCACAGCCTCCTCTCATATGGATGTCAAATCCTAAGGTTTGGATGAGTGTGTCGGTCTGCCAGGGCTACGTAATTAATTTATACATGGAGGGTGGTCTAAGGGTGGCAAAGCGTTTTTGGATTATCGCATCAGTGATGCATCTCTGCAGGATGGGGAGGGGCATTGTCTGCAAGGAGCAAAGCCTTGTTGGTGAGATTGTTCTCCTTGGTATTATTTTTAAGTAAGAAAGGCACTCGGTTGAGCGCATACCTCCGCCATGCACATCGGGAAAACTACCTCTGTATTTTACGGAAATCCTTATTTTCGTAATGACCCATACAGAGGTTCAAGACGCTCACAATTGTAGGGAATTGAGGTTCTATTCCTATATGCTGATTCGTTTATTTACCCATTTCATATGGATGGGGTGCCATGGTAACGCAATGACGCATCATGACCATGATTATGTGAATTTGTCCAGTGGTAGTTTTTAATGATGAGTTATTTTTGTAGAAGTTAATGGGGTACCAAAGCTTGCAAGCGCGTTACCGTGATTCGATGTCCACCAGGCAGGAGACTGCGTGGGTTCGTCGGTGTTGCGTATCCACCTGTTCTCGCCGGCAGACTCGTCTGTACTGGTTATCACGTTGGAATGGCATTGATATTAATTTACATCACGAGTGTCTGTTTACATTTTATTTTGTTTTATTAATGGTGTGGAATTAATTTGTGATTGGAATGATTGATTCACTTTGGAATGAAAATTTCGAGGTTGAGTTTATAAGAAGACCGAGGAAATTGTAAAAGGGGTCGGGGAAAAGAAAAAGGTGGGGATGTGGGGTTTCCGTGATCGGAATGGAAGGCTGTGACGTTCATTCATCCCTCATGGGCGATTTATAATGGATGGAGAAGACCTCTTGAGTTATTACTGAGACAGGACTTAGTATTTATCCTTTGGTAGAATTATTCTTCAATCGTCTCTCAAAAGGTCGAGGAGAACTTTGTGTGCCATTGCTATCTGGAGTGGCATCATTTTGCCTTTCATGTTATAATATGTAAATATTGATTGGCGGTTTTCCAGAACGCGGTGCAACCAGAAGAGAGACGAGTGGGTTGTTCGGTCGCAGGTGGAATAAAGGGTTGACTCAGAGTCCGAACGCCTCGGACGTCTTTTCTTTCCTCGCTAAAGATCCACCTGCTCGACGTTTTGGGCACAAACGACCACCATTTGTTGGTGTCTATCAGACGCATTCCACACAATGATGATCTTCTGTGCCTGGTGTTGTGCTAAAAAGGACAACCCTTATTGTGGAGTTTCGCTGGTAATGATTCTTCCTTTGATATTGGCACCTTCGTGTGACTCGTGTGTAAGTAAAGAGCTCTTCTTTGCCTTTGTGGTACCTTGCACATCTTGACTTGCCTTGCGTGGGTTGGTGAAGCTTGTCTGAAGAGTCTGGAGTCGATTTCTTCTTGGATCCTTCATCAACATTCCTGGCTTCGGTCCTGCCGGGTTCCAGAGTGCAATTCAGCGAAGAACCTCAGCAACTTACCATTCCCTTGTGGTATTTGAATTCCTTTTAGATGTATTCCGTCACTTATACATTCACGACTCTGACCGCTGGCGATGCATTGCCCCCGTTACTCATTTCGCTATGATGGGCTGTCAACCCTCCTGTTGTGAATTCAACAGAAGGAGACCCTAAGATCTTAAGCCAGCCGTTAAGCCAGCACCAGGTTTCAGCAATGAATGTTCAGGTGAAATTCAAAAAATTTCTTCCCCAAATATCACTTTCATTTGCATAGGTTTTCTGTTGCAATATGGACAGGATCACCCCCAAAATGCATATTTTGACATCAATTTTTCAAGATTTTTGGGGGGTACATACTCACGCCCCCCCCACCCCCCGGAAAATCTCGTTTCTCTTTTTTTCAAAAGTTCTGCAGTTTCAACCATGCATGCAATGCCTGATCCACGAGAACGTATGGGGGTTTTTTTGAATGAAATATCATGAATGAATGGATTTTTTGAATGAATTTTTTGAATGAAATATCATGCTCTATATTTATTTTAGCCACATCTCCCAATAACAAGGAATAACAAGGAAATTCAACACAGGTGGAGGCCATTCAGCCCATCATGCCTGCGCAAACACCACACCGACCCATCGACACGATCCAAGGAAGAAAATGCAAAAAAAATTAAATTAATGAAATAAAAAAATGTTTTGTTTTTTGGTTTTTTTTGTAGTTTTTTTGTTGTTTGTTTTTTTTTGTTTGTTTCTTTTTGTAATTTTTTTTTCCTTTTCTTCCACTTGGGGAGGGGGTATGGGCTTGGTTAAAACACACACATCAACCACACAACCCCCCTTGACAAGACCCCACCAACAGCACTCCATACTCAATCACCCATCAATACTCATACTACCTAAAAGTCTTATCAACATCCCTATACATCTGAATCAAATCGTCCTTGTCCACAGCCAACCTGTCCACCAAGTTTTATCCAAATCCGTCCACAATTTTTTTGAGATAGGGCTAAACCGATATGTAGCACGCTATCTCTCAATGGTAAAGAATCGATGAAAAAATTATCAGATCCAGATTCGGATCTTCACCAAAATTGAACCAATTCTCCCTTGTCACGGACCCGTGTCCACCAAGTTTCGTCCGAATCCGTCCACATCATTTTGAGATATCGTGCTATATATCGTTTTTGGCCAATGTCTCAATGTTGAAAAAAAAATCACTGAAAAAAATTACTGTGTGTGTGTGTGTGTGTGTGTGTGTGTGTGTGTGTGTGTGTGTGTGTGTGTGTGTGTGTGTGTGTGTGTGTGTGTGTGTGTGTGTGTGTGTGTCGACATGTACGTGTATGTGTATGTACACAAATTATAGAGGCATTCCGGCTCAGTTGCAATCTGTAGAAAAACATAGTTCCATCACAGCTGCTCACCTGCTAACCACATCATCAGTCAGCATACATAGACATTAAAAGCCCTATGTCGATAAATCACGAGCCCACCCCTTTGGGAAATGAACGAATCGACAGATGCATTTCTCACTCCCTGGACATATTGGCACGGAGTCGATTCTCCCCAGGAGATGAGCTGGCATGCCATCCCATGAGAAAGTATGGACAACTTTTTTGAAGCAATTGCTGGTCTGGCACTTGCATTCATGGGCACCATTCCAGTTAAGAGGTGCAAGTTATCTGGAATTCTCAGGCATTTATGACGTACACTAATTGTGACATTCCCATCGGTGTTAAGAAGCATGAAGATTTAGGTAGAACACGTCAGTCTACGAACCTACGGGCCTTTCACGAGCCCACATGGTCAGGAGTCTTTGCAGTACAGGTGACAAAATATTAACTTTTTGTACGAGTGGATCAGAAAGTTCTCCAAATTTTTTGTTGTGCAGAGGCACATCCCTTTCTCGCAGGTACATTTCCAAGTATTTTCGACTTCTTTAAATGTTCGGAAAGCCATTCAATGCTACAATAATTATCTGGCACATATGATACACGTCCAGGCTGCCCCTATCGCCCTCATTACTGGGGGGGTTTGCGAATGTGCACCAAGCAATCTGAGGGTGTTTGTCATTTTTAAAGTGCTCTATTTATGGATTAGGGATTTGAACCTGCATTCACAGTATTATGATCTCTCTGTTCAGAGGAGTATAAAATGCCCAATTTGCAATTAAAAATACACTTGGTAATGATTCTTCCTTTGATATTGGCACCTTCGTGTGACTCGTGTGTAAGTAAAGAGCTCTTCTTTGCCAATTTATAGATTGGCCTGTTGGCATTTTCATCTGTGCAGATAGCTTGCAACACTAAAATACCATATTTGAATCCCCTATACAAAGATTAAGCCTGGTGTTGGCTTAGCAGTTAGGGTTGTAGCTTGGGATCCTAGGGTCCTGAGTTCAAGCCTCATTGGCCGCTGAATTAATACACCAGGGGGTTGACTCAGCCTGTCATCCTTCCGAGGTCGGCAAATTGAGTACCAGCTTGCTGGGATAATTGAGCCGTTCGAGTATCCTGCGTCAGAGTGGCGACCCGTCCACGATTGTGCCCAATAGCCCAGGAAACTGCTTCAGCAGCACCAACACTCTCTGTACAGTGTATGGTTCCAATTATTATTATTATTATTATTATTATACAAAGGTTATTTGTTTACTCTCTACTTAAATAATTGTAAAAGATGTTTACCAATAGCCTTATACTGCATGTGATTATATGAGCAAGCTCCTTCAGGAGCCTTACATTTCACTGTGAAACTTTTGGATCCCTCCCCTTTCCATCCAAAATTATATGCTTCTTTACTTTGAGACATTGTTACAGATCAATAATGTATACCACATGATTGGAAATGTTGACAAGATATACTGTGGAAAAGGATATTTAAATAAGTATTTTGGTTGCTCCAGGGCATGGACAAGCACATCTACAAAGACAAGTCATGCAGATCCCTCAACACCAGGCCTCAGAATGACCTTGTGCAACACAATATAAGGTGGGCAGAGTCATACCTTCAGAAGTGGGAACATGATGTAACCAGGGAGAAGTTGCCACTGGGTGCATGGCATGTCCAAGCTAAAGTTCATTTTAAAAACAGAGCTACAGCAGCAATGAGGGTGCTGATAGGGTTGCACGCTGACCACAGCCCCGACTCTCGAACCAGCTGTATTTTTGCGGATAATGGTCCATCTTATCTGCTGGCCGGTTGGATTCAAGACAAACCTATCCTATCTTGCTTGTGCCACAGAGCAGATACCCAAGCAGACGACTAAATCTTGTGGGTGTCACAGAGCTGACATCCAAGGAGACGAATCCTCTCTGGGCATATCAACAAAGCAAAAGGCAAATTCTTCTTCCTCATCACTCAGCACTGCTGGTCTACAGTGTGGTCCTTAAAGGCGAGTCGTGGACTTGGATTAATCTCCTTTCTTCGGTGATACGGAGATCACCCTCTAGAGACTCGCAACGCGACTGGTCAGTCGGACATTACTCCACTTGCTCTTATCGGGGCAACAGAGCCTGCTTCAAATGTGAACACATCCAACTTTGACACCAATTCTTTACCCCTGCTGGGGTTTTTTTTAAATTAAGAACAGTGTAAACAAGATAAGTTGCCCACTTGAAAGTTGAGAGTTCATTTAAAACTGCATTGAAACCTGTCATGTTTTTGGAGTTTTAATTGCATCGAGGATTTCCTTTAAAATCATTGTGATGGAACCTGATTAAATGGTGTTTGTGTTTGAAGGGAAGACAGTAGGGATTAATACATTACTTATTAAATATCCTTCCGCTTCGTGTCGTACCCTGGTTTTACCTGTGAAACAATTGACAGGACACATTGTGGTCCGCAAAGCTTTTCTACCGCACGATCCATCCGGGTAACTGGGGCACTCACTTCGGTATATGGAGGCACCAAAGCTTCGGTGCAGCAGGTAATATCATGTATAAATTTACTTTTACCATAAGATGCAATTGTAACAAAAAAAAACATGCAATTTCCTCCTAACATCCTTTCCCACCATCCTCTCTTATTTCCTTAATTATATTTTTATTCTCAATTTCAGTTTTTATTCCACACCAACCCTTCGGAAAATAAGTGGAAAGAGTAGTGGATTTTTTTTTCCACTATTCTCGCCTAATATTCCATGGCAGATAGCAGAATTCAATCCATCAATTATTATCACACTGAGTGTGGTTCTTTATCGAGACAAATGTGGACAATATTTCTTTTGAAAGATTCCTTCACTGAAGTTATTGCTGAGCATCCAGACTGAGCTGATCACAGCTTGATATCATAAGCAACGACATCATTTGCTTCTGATATCGTACATAACGTGACTTTAATCATAATGTGACATGCTGCACCTGTGTATTGCAGTTCTCCAAAATCTCTGACACACTGGTTTATAGCACACCGTGCATATCTTTTTTATCCCAAAAGGCAATCTCCCAAGCTCAAACAACAGCTATTTACTGAGCTTTCTCCTGAAATTGTGCTTGCTTTGGTTCCCATAGCACAATTCTTTAACCAATAATCATTTTTGAGAAATGTAAAAGAAATCCTAAAATGAAAAATGACTAACAGGTTCGAGATATGAAAGAAATTGCTGAATATTTCAAACATATCATTACACAGTGGATGGTTTCCAGCTGCATAAACATTGTCTCATTGTTACACTGCATTGATCGCTTTTATGTGTGTTGGCGCAGCGAGGATGAAGATGTATTTGATCTTGACTGTAAGTCACTGATTTGCTTCTCGCGTCCTGGAAATGATTCACTCTCACCATTAGCATCAAAAAGACCGAAGTTCCTTTTTTTTTTTTTAAGTCATGACACACTCCTAAAACTCGTGGTACAATTGATGGCACACCATTGAACAAAGTGCCTAAGCTCTATAGCACAAAACTGACTTGCCAAAACTTGTGTAGGCTTGCAAAAGCGAGTTCCACATTTTGTCAGCTGAAGAATCATCTCTGTTCAGAAAGTAAACTAAAGATCAAAACTTATATTGTTGCTTTTGTGTTCAACCATATGAGCCAGCATACTCACACCACAGTTAATATTGCTTTGAATCATCATGGACACTGTACTGGAGGCATGTAAAGTGTCTCAACTGCTTCCACTTCCAATATCTGATTCACTCAATCAATCTCCAGGATCAAGTACCAAGATAAAATACCAAATACCACATTTCATGAACAGTGTGATATATATATATATATATATATATATATATATATATATATATATATATATATATATATATATATATACACACATATCATGGAGATATTCCTCAAATGTTGTAATGGTTCTGCGAACCACAACCCCAAGGAAATGGTACCCAACATACAGCAGTACCAGAGTTAGTTATTTTGTTTTTATGTGTGATCAGATGGTCCTCCCTTTTGTCAAGAGGGAAGGGAAATATGTGTTGTGTGGGATTAGAGAGGTCTCTCCCCTTTCATCTTCTTTCCAGTCCCCAGTTCATACTCTCTTTGCCTTCTCATTATCCTTTTTCAAACACATTCCCACCAAAAACCAACCGTCACTTCAGCTCGCCATCACCATACCTTCCTTCACAGCCAGCGATAACCACCTCTTCTGTTAAACCTGGTGTTAGCACTTCTATTCAACGCTCATGTGACCATCGAGGGTGCTACACCCAAGCTCCTACGGAATAGTTGGATGATGCGCATGCCACGACCGGGAATCTCTGGAGCCACCTCATGAGCTGCGGGCTCGGGGGGGGGGGGTGTAACATGAGCCCAGGACAAATGAGTGCTGCGCTCAGGGCTCAGAGACTGAAGTATGACCCTTGCTCCCTGTGGCCATGCCTTCAAAGGACGGTCCATGAACTCTGATCCCCCTCGACTTCCCACTCAACTCGGGCTGCTTAAAATGCCAGAATGTCTGACCGTTCAAAGCTTTCGGAATGCACTGGAGGAGTGAAGGGAATGAGTGAGCCGATCTGGATGAGCACCAAAGTAGGCTGTGCTAGGCTATGAGATGAGCCAGGTGGTATCTCAGCAGAGGAAGAGACCACGTCAACCCCAGGGCAGTAAGATAGCCCCATCTCTAATGTACACACCCCTTTTCTTACATTCAAATTTGTCTATTTGAGACTCACAGCAAGCCAATGATCCAGGGCAGCGAAGAGCCCACCAACCGTTCTTTTCAGAGTGATTCTACTGATATGCACTCTTTCCACTCTTCCTCTCACACTTTCACCTGCACCCATGTACCTCTCAAACATGCATAATGACACCGTTCCCACCTTTACCTACCTTCACCTTCCCTTACCTCCTCTGAACTTTCGACTAGCAGGAGCCCATGTGTTCATGCCAGGTAAGAGAGAGATTGACAACAAGCCTCATACTGCTCTTTTTCAACTTCCCTCTTTTTATCTAGTTTTTCCCAGTTGTGATTCTAGTTGTCATCATGTCTCATGTGTAAATAAATAAATAGGTAAGGCTATATAAGGTGCTTATAAGTGCAAAGGGAACAAGTTCTGCTCTGTGTCTCTGTTCTATTTCCTGTACATACGTGCCACCCAAATTTTGCCCCATTGTACAGGTGTCACACCCTCAAAAACACCCTACATAATATGTGCTTTGCCATCCCTTGTGAATATAACCTTCACTTGTGGCCCCTTGCGTTCCTCATATATAAATAAACCCATACATGTTTTCCCAACTTCCTCGCTGTGTCTTTTCAATATTGGTCGAATATAGGCTGCACTATTAGATAGACGAGAACTTCTGCCCCATTGATCGGCTCCTTGATTAGCCAGTGTGTACCCATGGTTTCGCTTGGCCATACAAATAAATAGATGGGTGCACACTGAGAGTACAAACCTCAATTGGTCGGACCAAACCAACGGACAGGTAAACGTTTAATGAGACGGTGGACCCTGCCAGGCTTGGCTGTTCTAATTGATGTTTGTATTTCCTTCACAACCCAACGGGGTGCAGACTTAAACGTGGATTGTCGGCCTGTAGGGCCAGAGGTCGGGAAGAGCCTGAGAAGTTCCCCCCGTGGCCAACCCCAGTTTCATAACAATATCTAATCTTGGTAGGCTGGGCATTAGCATGTTTGGCAATGGAATACCCAAATTGGAATTCCCTAGCCAGTTATTTGATGGCATCCAGTTTCATGGAGCAAATTGCTAACAATATTAAGATGCGCGAAAAGTTTAAAAAAAAAAATTCTAAACCTGTATCTTAGGTATCATGACATTTTATTTCATTGTTATCATAACTGCAGTTATTGGAGACCATCTCGAAAGACAGGTGAACCTAGAGAAAGATGTGCGTACATTGTCACCTCCTTTGAGGAGTAGAGTACACATTTAAAGGAGAGACATATTTAGAAAAGTTGCAACCACCAACTGGAGAATTCTTCTGCAATATCTGCAACAGATTTTCCAAATCTCACATTGACCTCCATTCTTACAAGAGGACCAACAGCTGACGTCATATACTGAACCAATAGAACAAACCATTACATTTCCATCTTGAATCACAAAGCATTTAATCCTGAGCCTGAGCTTATTAGATCCTCGTGGAGGATCTCTGTCTTACTCACGTTGTTGTTCTTCATCTTCTTCTTGTGGACTTTTTTGTTTCACAGCCTACAGTTTTCATCGAAACTTCCTGAAACTTGGCATACATATGTAAAAATACCCTGCGCAGACAGTAACCATCTCCGAGTTTGAAAATTTCTCCAAGAAAAAAAAGTTATGACGTCAAAATATCTCCGCTAATGGAAATCGCCTAAAAAATTATCTCTGAAACTAGGCAAGCTTTTTGAATTCTGTTTGCGGGAATCGAACAGGGCATTATCAGAGATGAATTACCACATATATGATGCATCACGATGACGTCGTATCAATTTTTATGACGTCATTCCTATTTTTTGACATTTTTTGTTTCACAACCCAGAGTCTTTATCGGATCTTCGTGAAACTTGCCATGTATATGCAGAAGGCCCACACGCAGGCAGTAACCATCTCCGATTTTGGAAATTCTTCATAGAAAAAAAATTGACATCATATCGCCACTAATGGAAATCGCCTATACCATTATCTCCGAAACTGGGCAAGCTTTTTGAATTTTGTTTGTGGGAATCAAGCCGGGCATTAGCACAGATAATTTATCGCAAACCTGATACATCACAATGTCGTCATATTCGTTTTTATGACGTCATCATTAAGAGAACGAGGATCTTAGCTCGTTTGAGCTTGTTTTATTTCAGAGAACGTATTCATTGTGCAGTAAATAAACGTTTTGTATTTTGTCTTCGACAAAAGCTGGAAACGCATTGTCCTTTCATTAAAGATACTTCTTCATATATATGGCAATTTTCATTGGCAATCATGCTGGCATCATTTTAATCATTCTTCTTCTTTCTTATGCAGCACAAGCCTGCAGGAGCATCATTGCCTGAGGGTGCGACTGTTGCCGCTGATGCAATGCTTTCTTGTGCAGGGTGGCATGAAAGTCGCTTTACCCCTGATAAAATTTCTCGCATCTCCTTCCCTCCCTTTCCCTCCATGAATTCAGTGGTGCAAGGAGAATGATGAAGTTCAAACAGATACAATGACTGATTAATTATTGTTAAGAACTGCACAACAGAACATTTATCTAAACTAATAAAAGGCTGTGTGTGCGTGTGTGCGTGTGTGCGTGTGTGCGTGTGTGCATGTGTGCGTGTGTGCGTGTGTGTGTGTGTGTGTGTGTGTGTGTCCTCCGTAACTCCAAAACTATGAAACCTAACAGCCTGAAACTTTGCATGCATACTAAGAAAACTCCAAGGAAGTACAGATTGAACATCGGGTGTTTGGGTTAATTAAAACACCCGTTTTGAAGATAATTAACGGCCTTATTTAATTCTGTCCTTCATCAGGCAATCCTCGGCCACCTCGCTCTCTGGGTCTTGAGGCGTTTCCTGGGTAACCTCGCTGGGGTCTGAAACCGCCATGTTTTTTGGCCTACTCAACCATGCCTTGACTTGGAACAGGCTGCAGCGATTTCTTAACGATAAAGTTGTTTTCACTTTCCTCATTAATATTATTGAATGCCTGTTCATCATAGCTATGGATCGCTGGTATATTGCATTGGTATGCTTATAAACATCCAGAGATGTCAGCTTTCATAGCTTGACATCTCGGTTGTCTCCAGGAGGTGTATGTTTAATATGTAGCTAATCACGTGCCAAACTCGCCATTTCTTAACAACCGTTTCGTTGGAGTGCTTGCTTGAGTGCTTAATCCACTTGACGTGTGCTCTCCTAGCTACTTGCTTGTTCGTTTCGGTGAAAGTATCCGTGCTCTCAAGGGAACATCGATTGGACAGACGTACGTTTCCACCTGTGTTGGGTCCTGCAGTGTCATGCAGTTGGTTCCTCGGGAGGTGTCTCATCTGCTGAAAATGTGCAATTATATTTTTACAGGACACAACTTTATTTAACCTTTTGTGGATCGCCTAACGTAATTCACCCTTCACTTCAACATCGATGCATATCTCCAAACAATAAGGTCCATCCGACCACGTGTTTGCCATGATGTGGTTGTGAAGGCAGAGAGCAGAGATCGACATTTTGTGTTCTGGGCCTTGATATATTTTTCAATTGAATTTTGCTAATTTCCCACTTGAATTCCTCTTTCAAAGAACTCTGTCTCAAGGTAAATCTTTGTGTTTGTCGTTTTGATGTAGTGTGTGTGTGTGTGTGTGTGTGTGTGTGTGTGTGTGTGTGTGTGTGTGTGTGTGTGTGTGTGTGTGTGTGTGTCCCTCTCTCATGCACCACTCCCTCCCACAGTGAATAGCAACGTTTAGTGAGGTGTTGCTCTCCCCACCTCCCCCCCCTAGCTCCCTCTCATCCATCCTCTCCCCTTCCCCCTCTCACCTTACACCTGCCTCCTCTCTCTCTCTCCTCCCTCTCTCCCCCCCCTCTCTCTCATCCCCCCTCTCTCTCCCCCCTCCCCTTTAATGTCCCCGTCAGCGAGGAAACGGGTTGTATTTGCTAGTATTAAAATAATTTAAGAAGGAATATTTTACAGGGGAGGGGAATGTTTTAAAGCAACTTTCAGGCCACCCTGTAGGTTAAGGTAGAAATTTGGAATTTGGCCATGATGGCGGCAACAACTCGCCTACTCTTCATGAAGGACACCATGGGATCTTCCACATCCACCAACTAATGTCAACAGACAGGACGCCCAGTTTAACGTCCATCCGTAGGATGGCACACACACACACACACACACACACACACACACACACACACACACACACACACACACACACACACACACACACACACACTGATGAAGCGCCCTGCCTGTGAAACACTGGGAAGCCAGTTAATAGCTGGGCCTGGATTCAAACCCAGGTGAGCAGTGTGCATACCTCGAGGCCATCCTGCCAACCCATCATTTTAATGACACTAACTGTAGGAGTACGACAATCATTTTCATCAACACACGATCGTCCTTGACAGTGACCTGCAAAAGTATTCACCCACTACTAATAATGCCACATTTAAATAAATTACAATTTATGGAGAAACATTTTTTTTTCCAAATGAACTTTTTTATTCATAACTGATGAGATCAAACTTAACACTGTTATAGTTGAAGGAGGTTACATGTCAAGAATACCTGCAAAAAAACATGTACAAATCAAAATTCACTGGTTGAATAAGTATTCATCCCCAATGTCAGTACTTGGTGGAAACACCTTTTACAGCAATGACCGCTGTAAGTCTTTTTGAGGAGGTCCCCACCAGCTTTGCACAGTGAGATGGTGACATCTTTGGCAATTCTTCACGTGAAAATTCCTTTCGTTCTGCCAAGTTTGATGGAGATCGTCGATCGACTGCAACCTTCAAGTCTCACCATAAATGTTCAATTGGGTTCAAGTCAGGAATTTGGGCTACTCAATAACATTTATTCTCTTCCTATTCAGCCACTCCAGTGTGGCTTTTGCGTTTATCAGGTCGTGGTGATCTTTTGGTCTTTCTTGGAAGGGCAGTAAAAACACCTTTTCCTTTTTGGTGGGTCATCTGCGGATGTCTCTGCTGTTAAGTGACCAACAACAAAATCTCCAAAGACTTCATGATGCTGCTTAGAAACATGGGGATACCATTTAACCTGTCTTCCAGGTGTGGTTTTACCAGTTCGAACACCATAATTTTGAGGAACAAGCGTTGTTTGTGTGTGACACCTGGACAAAATTCTGGATGTTGTGCTGTAAACAGCACATAGACATTCGGGCTAGCATCCTCCAGGACATGATATCACATAGCCACAGGCCAACCCTTTTATCCTGGTTTGCCTTTTGCAAGAATATATGCGAACCATCTGCTTCATTGTGTTATTGCCACCTTTTGTGCTGTTGTAAGAGTCGATGATTTCTGGCATTTTCCCCCCCGCTCCCTCCTTCCATTATTGATTTGGCATGGTGCAATGTGCTCAGCAACATGACAGTTTTATTATTTTTCGGCACATAGCTCACCATGGTAGGATTGCCTATGAACCCAAATTTGCTGCTGTGACTCTCTCGTTGTTTGCTGGCTGCCATCACAGCAGGGATATCGGGCTTGTTTTTTTTCACAGCATTCCTACAATCGACGGACTTTTCTCAAGCAGTGCCTCAGCAAGTGGCACGCTTGTAAACAAAATTGTCCATGGTGACATTTCTATCGGTACCCTTCAATGGACAACGCAATTTCTTGACAACATTAGATCCCAGATGTCTTTGCACTTCTTGTGCAGGCCTTGCCATCCAGAGCATATGAGTTTTTTGAATCACAAGCCCAAAAAATCTATATGCTATATTTTGCCTGCTTGCTTGGCATGTATTGGACAAATTTGCAACAGCCTCTAAGGGTACCAGTTGTTCGTCCACTGTGCACTGTGATGCACTCATGGCGAACGAACTTCTTTCGGCAGTTTGCCAGGAAAATGTCCCAAATGTACCATGAGCCTGTCATGGTCGGTCTGAAGGCCAAAGTCTCTCGTCCGCTTATCATTAAACTGCAAGAAACGGGGAATTTCTTCGAACCAAACAATATATATTGTGGCATGGAACTCCAGGTTGGACAACCTATCCCCAAAGAGCTCCCTTATGCCTACATTCCAGCTTTTCATATTGTTGTAAAGGGTTGGACCAAAAAAGGCGAGAAGCTCTTTTTCTGAGATACCATCGTAAACTTTTTGTGATCGCTGATGCTCTTCACAGCATTTGAAAAATCTCTTGCACAATGTCCTGAGTAATAAAGAGATCCCAGGCATCGTTGGGTGACACTTGTTTGCCTTCTTGGCACAGGACCTGGTGCTTTTTCAAAATGTTGTGGCTGAGTGTTTTTCTTTGAGGTGGAGGGTTTTCACTCGTTGGTTGTTATCTCCATTTGAGGGTTTCAGGAGGTGGATGGAAGTCCTCCAGAACTCAAAATCTCCACATCCTATTTATTGGTAAAGGATTGTGATTCATGAACCAAACTGTGAAGTTTCATTCTCATAGCCTCATTCCAAGGGCTCTTTTCAGAATCTTCACTGAACCTCTAACAGCCTCCAGCTGTACCTCATTTGGAATGCTTGGAATGATTTTTAAATAATCTGTAAGGGTTGTCTTCATCATTTCTGGAGCTCCAACCATCACAGGTACAATTTCAGTTTTCTTCAATTTCCACAACCTCTTGACCTCATTTTTCCGATCCTGGTATTTGGTCATTTTTAATTTCTGTGGCATATAGCCCAAAGTCATTGGGAAATGAAACCTCAATCAACAATGCTGACTTTTTCTTTTTGTGTTTGAGCACCGTGTCCAGACACAATGCTTTGTTTGCAATGTCTGCACTTGACGGGATCATCTTGTCACACGTGAACATTACTTGTTCATTATCGAGGATCGGCTCTGGTTTGTGTTTTCATGATTGTTCTGGGACCGGGATGTTGAAATGTTTACAGGTGTGCCAGTGGATGACTCTGCAGATGCTGTCATGTCTTTCTGTGTACAGCTGTTCTAACATGAGTTATTTACATCCTGAAAGGAGCTCACTGGTACTTTGTTTCTTCCCCACAAAACCTGCATTTGTCCGATTGGCTCAATCCCGATATTTTCTTAAAAGCATTTGTGTAATCTCCTTGGTCATGGACATTGATGATGACTTGTTCTCCATCCCGTCTAATTTGACCTTCTTAGACATTCCAAAGAGCCTTCCTTGTCGATCCCTGTCCTGTCAAGCTCTTTTTTTTTAATCTTCCTGCTCTTTTGTCATTCTCCCATTTGTCAGAGTATGTCTGCTGGCATGAGTTTTTGTAATTGTCCTTTTTTCCTTTTCAATAATTGGGGCTGTATTTGTTTCTGTTTCATTTTCCTGTGTAGTATCCATAATTTGCACCTGTTTGTGAAAGTTTGGTGCTAAATGGATGAAGGATCCCTTTTCTGTCTGTTGTTTTCTTTCCCGTATGCAAACATCATCTGATAGTCTGTTGAGCTTTTCGAGAAAGAAGCCATTACTGAAAAAGACGCATCTGAAAGCTCATATGGAATTTGTGAAAAAGTATCTTCACCCTATAATGTAAAAGTGGGTCTTTTTGGTCCAGCATGACTTTTTGTTTTGCTATAACTATGTTATAAAACGTCTACTTACACTGGTGGGTGCAAATTGGGCCCATTGGTCCAATGGACCAAAATTTCATTGGTCTTCACAGCCTTTTTGCACACCCACATGCTGTATTGCTTCAGCATTAGGTTGCCTTTCACTAAACCCAGATGTGTTTGGGGCCAGCGCAGGGATTATATGTTCGTTTTTATTATTGCCATATGATCCTACTGTTCTTATTATTGTTCTTCATATTATTATAATATGAATTAATATATGTTTTGTTGCAATGTTATCATTGTTTTTGTTATATCTTTTGTAATTACAATGCCATGCTGTGGTTGAAGGACATTTTAAGCTGCTTTATATACCTGAACATGGCATGTGTTTAAAACATGGGAATTCTAACGGATTGTTTTTTGTAGTATTGTCGAGTCTTCAAGAGTCTACAGCGTTTATAGAGTTTTGGGGTCTTTTGGGTCGTTTGTGACCTTTGGGTTCTCAGGGACTTTTGGGTCCTTGGGAAGTTTTGGGACTTTTAGGACCTTGGAAACTTTTTGGGATTTTTGGGTCCTCAGGGACATTTGGGTCCTCCGGGAATTTTTTCGACTTTTGGGTCCTTGGGATCTTCAGGGCCTTTAGGGGTCTTAAGTGTGTTGGGGTCTGAAAGAGTCTTCAAAGTTTGAAAGGGGTCTCAGCAGTCTAAAGGGTCAAAAGGTAAATTCCAATTGTGTGTAATTAATGAATGGACGTACATAATTAATAGACAAAAAGTATGACACACACACACACACACACACACACACACACACACACACACACACACACACACACACACACACACACACACACCTCATCCATTTATAGTAGATGACCTTTCATATATGGTTCGAAAAATGGTAATACATATTACATTGTGCATTTGTTTATTTTTGTTTTTTTGCGAAGTATGTTGGTCTGCAGCGTCTGTCTGTTTGTTTGTTTGTCACACGATTTTTGGCCACAGCTTTCAGAAATCGTTCTGAAATTTTTTGTGTACGTAGTTGACCAGTCACGGACAGCTACACTTACTTTTGGTGATGATCCGAATCCGGATCCGTATCTGAGAAATTTTTTAAGTGATTCTTCATCATTGAACGATGGGGCTAAAACGATAATGCATGATATCTCAAAAAGTTGTGGACGAATTCGGATTAAACTTGGTGGACATGTTGTTTGTTTGACAAGGACTAATTGATTCGATTTTGGTGACGATCCGGATCCGAGAATTTTTCAAGTGATTCTTCATCATTGAGAGATGGAGCCAAAAATGATATCTCGTGCAATATCTGAAAAGGATATGGATGTATTCACACGAAACTTGGTGGTCAGGTAAGGGGTTCCACTGGGAAGAATTGATTCAATTTTGGTGAAGATTCAAATCCAGATCTTTATACGAGACTTATTTAATTTTTCACTGATTCTTCACCATTGAGAGACGGGGCCAAAAACTATGTGTCGTATGAGATCTCAAAAAGTTGTGGACAAGTTATGACAAAACTAGATGGATGAGTTGGTTCGGTGACGAGAACAAGTTGGTTCGGTGACAAGAACAAGCCGATTCGATTTTGGTTATCCAGATTCAGATCCGACCTATCAGTGGCAAACAAAATGTAAACTATTCAGCCTGTCGGGGGTATGTGCTCTACAGAGTGCAATTCTGTTTTGCCAAGTGTCACTCTATGAGTGATTTATCATTTCTTTTTTCGTCCTGATTTGAGGGAGCAAATTTCATTAAAAAAAAAAATTACCCCTGGAATACAATCGATGGGTCGATTCGACCCCAGTTATATGTAGCAATGATTTGTACTTAATTTGCATGAGATTGGTCTGAGTGATGTAGATCTCGATCTATATCATGTGTTGTAGATGTGATGTAGATCTCGATCTATATCATGTGTTGTAGATCTTGATCACATGTAGATCCATATCATGAGTTTTCTGTGATGCATTCACATCATGGCCAATGCTTCGTGTGCCTTCTGCATCTCGTTTTCTCACGTGCATCCTGAGCTTTACTTAACTTCTAGTTTTGTTTTTCCATCTTCGAAATCAGATCAACACTTCGATTCCTTTTGCAAATGATTTCCGAATTTGTAAGTTTTTTTTTCGAGTTTTCTATGTTTGGTCTTTTGGCCAATTTATATTTTTATTTTTTGTTTTTATTTTTTGTTCTATTTTGTAATATTCTATTTCAGTTTATTTTCGACATTGCTTGGTTTTACCTAGGTTTGTTTATTTTATCAAGAAAAAATTCCAATCGAAATGTATGTAGTCATTGATTTTTTTTGATTTTTAAATTTTTGGGGTGGACTGTCGAGGCTCGTTTGAGAGCAAACACACGGAAACGCACAACAAGAGTGGCGAGAGAGGGAAGGAATAAAAAAACAATGCGGAACAGAGACATGAGATCTGTGGCAGGGAGAGGGATGGGGCGGGGTACACAGGGTAAACAACATAGACACCACAGGGACTTTCAGGTCCTCACATGACAGGGACTTTCAGGAAGGAAAGCAGGGAATTCGAAGGAGGTGGGTTTCACTCTTTTGTTCATCCTTTTTTCCCGCCTCTGGAACAAACACCCACACTCCACATACAAAAAGCTTTCATCCGCAGCCTGATGGAGTACTGCTCTCCCCTCTGGGCTGGTGCTCCTGCTCTCACATTTCTTGGCTTCACGCTGTGGAAACCAAAGCATTCTCCCTGGTATCTGCCATCATTGGTATCTCCCTCGATGAGGCTGAGTTTTTGGGCATCCCACTCTCTCACCGCAGGCAGATCCGTGGTCTTTCTGTCTTCTACTGTCTGCTCTCCACCCCCCCCCCCTGTCTGCACTATGTCCCCACCATATTTCTGCAGGGCGCTCAAGGTCTGCCAACAACCCTCTTCTGGTGAAACTACCAAAATTCCGAATCACTGCTCACCTTCAATCCTTCATTACTCTTTTATCCCACCTTTGGAATAAACTCCCACACTCTCTTCAATCCCACTCCTCCCTCTAGGTCTTCAAAACAACTGTTCACCACCCTCTGTTATCTTCCTAACAGATCCAAAATCTTGATCTTTTCTACCCCCGTTACTCCACCCCAAACCCACGTCCTTCAAATTCCCTGTTTTCCTTCCTGAAAGTCCCTGTAGTGTCCATCTTGTTTACCCTGTGTACCCCCACCCCATCCCTCTCCCTTCCACAGATATCCTAATGTCTCTGTTCCCTCCTATTTTGTGCTTGCCTCTCCCCACCCCTCTTGTCTCCTGCGTTGATATATGTTCTGTGTTAGCTCTTACATGAGCCTCGACATGAGATACAAAAAGAAAGCTGAAATTGTACCAGTGTACCAGGAATGATAAAGAAAACCCTTCCTGAGTGTTTAAAAATCATTCCAGGAATATCACTCCAAACAAGGTACAGGTGGAGGCTGTCAGAGGTTCAGTGAAGATTCTGAAAAGAGCCCTTGGAATGAGGCTACGAGAATGAAACTTCACAATTTGATTTGTAAATCACAATCCTTTACCAAAAAGGAAGTGGCGATTTTGAGTTTTGGGAGAACTTCCTCCCACCCCCTGAAATCCTCAAATGGAGATAACAACCAGAGTGAAATACAGTCTGTTAAAATGATTAAAAAGAAAGAAAAACAAAGCAGGGAATTGTGGATGTCGACACGGGTGGTGGGGGTGTGGAACGTAGGGAAGATGAGACGACACATAAAGGAGTGGGCAGGATAAGAGCAGAAGAGAAGGGGAGGGATGCGCATTGCCAGGGGAAGGATGGACCAGTGTGTCTGAATTTACAGCAAGTCAGGACTCTTACACTGGCTATCCAGTCACACACCAGTGTTGGAATGAAAAGTCATGTCTTTGTAGACTTTTAGGAAGGCTGTACTGTACCTTCACGGTCATTCAATATGAATGGACGTATCTACTACCCAGGAAGGAAGAAATGTAAATGAGGGTGAACATCTTGGGAGGGTTGGAAGGGGTTGGAGGAGGGAGATAAGGGGATGAATAAACAACAAAGTATTCACTGTAGCTCATGTGAGCAGACAACACAATCACAGTAACATTTATGAGAGAATGAAAAATATAATATGCGCGAATGGAAAACCAACCACATATGCAGATAATTAAAGTCATGAAGAGATGAAAAAAAAAGTATTCTCAAATCCACTGTAAAGAGGAAGAATCATTACTTAGGATCATTAGGTAAGGTGTTGGAGAAAGAAGGATTTGCTGGGTTGTTTGCCATCATGATGCCTGACTGCGAGATGTGGACACTTACCAAGACCATGCTAATACAGTCATTAGATGGTTGCTATACACGAATGCTCCGGATGGCTCTTAACGTCAGTTGGCAGGAGCACACGACGAACGTCGAGCTCTATGACGCCCTACCGATGCTCACTACTAAAATTGAGGCGAGAAGACTGCACCTAGCGGGGCACTGTTTACGCCACCCCGAGTTACCTGCCAGCCAAGTCATCACATGGGAGCCCAAGCACGGGAGGATGAACCCTCGGCGCCTTCCCAAGACGATGGTCAACATGCTCCGAGAGGACAGTGTCACGGCTAATGTAGATGAACTGAACACACTGATGAGGGAGATGGAGGAGTGGAGAGTCCATCAACGTACCCAATGCTGGCCCTTTAGGCCTGAGTCAATGTAGTAATAGTAGTAGTGGAGAAAGAAGGAAGAACATAAGGGTGAAGGAGGGGAGACAGCGACATAGCAAGAAAAGACATTTTTTGTAGGATGTAATGTTTTTTTTCCCCCATTATTTCTTTATTAGAATTTACTTGGTAAGAATTGGAGAATAAAAAATAGAGGAAAGAAAGAAAAAAAAACAGAGGGGTGGGAACAAATGAGGGGTGGGAAAACCAACAAAGGAACAAATGAGGCCTGCTAAAAAAAAACAAGCACCAACAGAACAGATATACAAAGACGTACTTACCTAACATTTGACCATTTAAAAACGACAGTTACAACAAGTGGACACAAAGCAATTCCACCGATAAAACTCGGCCTTGCAGCAGCGATAGCCAGCCTGTATCCTCAGGGTGGAACTGTGATTTATTTTCTGAAATGAAACAAAATACAAAATCTTGGCTTATGAAAGAGGAAGGGGGTAGAGGGTACAAAGTGAAGATACTGATCGTTGAGCAATGGGGCCACCATTGGACAAAACGAGAAATGGAATGAACAAAAAGGAAAGGAGCTGGGGAGAGATGAATGGAGGAAACAAACTTGGATGTAAAAAGGTTGGAAGAGGAAGGGTTAATGGTGTGATGAGTTGTTTTTATCACGGTTGGTCTACACAATGAAAGCACTTCTGGTTGTAGCCTTCGTGGTACATGGTGGTGATTATGACTCACGTCTGACCAATGATGGAGGATTTTAAACCATCTCAGCTGCTGTATCTGGATGCTTCTAATCTGTAATGCTTGGTGCCGATGGAGACAGCTGTTCACTTTGTTTTTGGAAGCAACAGGACAGAGTTCCAAGTCGATGCCGGAGAGTAGGAAAGTCACCGTCTTGTTGCATTGCGCCGGCAAAGCTGCGGTGAATGTGCACAACGCATTCACCTTCAGCATAGCCGCAGACAGCAAGAAACTCGACTCTGGATATGAGAAGTTCGAGGAATATTGCAATCCGAGAACAATTCATTGTGGTCTATGAGAGGCACCGGTTTTGGGAAACATCACAGCCAAATGGTCAATCCTTTGAACAGTACATGACCGGGTTGAGGAGAAGGCCAAATCATGTAGCTTTGCAGAAACCGATAACCTTGGGATCATCTGCTTTTCGCCATGTTATGTGGGATTTACGCGAAAAAGCGTTTACTCCGTGAAAAAGATCTTGACCTCACAAAAGTGATGGACATTTTCAGAGCAGTAGAGACCGGTCACGCTCAGTTGAAGACAATCGCAAAGACACCGATCGATGGAAATGAAATGTGCAGTTCTCGGTAGTAAGGCTCAGTGCCGTGCCGAACTCATATACCCCACAGTGAATACAGTACCTCTTTGGTCTGGGAAGGGCCACCAACCACTGGTACATGTTCTCGATGTGGATAACAAAAGAAATGGGTGCATGAATGCCCAGCTAAGGAAAGGAAGTGCAACAATTGTTGCCGCATGGACTACTTCAAGAAAATGTGTCGGGGTAAACCTCAAAAACAAGTACACGTCATCGATATGCACAGCGTTGACAAGTATAATGCGAGTCTTGACCAGTTGTTTATTGATGGTGTTGATACTGTTACTGGCAAAAATTGCTTTGCATACTCAACTGTTGAAGGGCTGAACGTGAGCGTCAAGCTGGACACCGGTGTGCAGATGTCTCTCATTCCCTTTGCCCTTTGTCGGAAATTGACAATGAAACCCAACATCCATAGTTCATCCATCACTCTCAAATCTTTTGGGGGAAACCAGGTCATGCACAAAGGTAAAGCTCACCTTCACTGTCAAACAGAAAACAGAGAGGGAACATTTGAGTTCCATATTGTTGAATCCTCTGCACTACCTATTCCTGGACTTGCAGCTTGTGTTGCCCACAATCTGATTTAGTTTGGTGACAAGAATGTGGATATTTGCTCCGTGCACCTGCAGCCAGCCACTTACATTGTCCAGTATAACCCCCAGGCAGATGCAGATGTCTTTCAGGGTCTTTGAATGTTTCATATTGAAGTTGATAATGGACTTCCTCCAGTCATCGTACCTCCACTTGGAGTTCCGCGTGGCTTACACGGTCTTCTCAAGCAGAAACTCAAGGATAAGGAAGCACGAGGTGTCATTACGCATGTGAATCAGCCCACAGACTGGGTGCACAACCTCGTGATCATCGAGAAAAAGGATGGTTCTTTACAGTGATGGCTTGATCAGAGGAATCCTTATACTAATTATAGTCTTATTATAATTTGTGGACTGGTGTTTGTTTGTTACCTCCACCACCGAAGGTGAAGGAGGTGATGTTTTCACCCCTTTCTGGCTGTTTGTTTGTTTGTCTGTGTATAGGATATCTCAAAAAGTTGGGGACAGATCGGATATAATTTTGTTGACAGGTTCGGTGTGTGACAATGACGAACTTATTAGATTTTGGTGTGGATCTGGATCTGGATCTGACTACTCGAAATTTTTAAGTGATTCTTCACCATTGAGAGATGGGGCTAAACCGATATATATATATATATATATATATATATATATATATATATATATATATATATATATATATATATATATATATATATATATATATATAGCACGATATCTCAAAACGTTGTGGACGGATTCAGACGAAACTTAGTGGACAGGTTGGGTGTGTGACCACGACAAATTGATTCGATTTTGGTGAAGATCCAAATCCGGATCCGACGACGAGAATTTTTGAAGTGATTCTTCACCATTGAGAGAAAGGGCTCAAAAATGATTACGTAGCATTGATTTTTCAAAAATTTATTGGGCCCGACATGTTCTCTTGGATCAGGCATTACAGGGCGGAGGTATGCGCTCTACCGAGTGCCCTTCCAGTTAAAGATGTAATTCATAGACGTAGTCAAGGTCCAATAATAAGTAATTAATAGACATACTCATGGTCCAACTCACGGTCAAAGAGTACATAATTCATAAACATACTGACATGGGTCGACGAAGACTTCACCTCAACGAGGGTTCACCGTCCACCCGTGATTTACGTTTTTATACATGTCGATAAAGAAAATAAAGCAGGAGTGTCTGTCTGTCCCCGAACTACTGCCTCAGTTTTGGGGATTTCCCCGCCAAACTTTCGGTGGAACCGTTTGGGGTCCCAGCAGGTGTCCTCAGGTCGGAGGTTTCATAAATTTCTCAATACAATTATGATTTTGAGTTTCCACCCGCACAAAACTGCTCCCTCTCTCTGCATGGAAACACATTCACAGGTTCGGCTTAAGCAGTTTCACCATTTACTGCATGGGGAAACATTCGCTGTTCCGGTACTATCTCAATACAATCGAGATTTTGCATTTCCAGACGAGATGGCATAAATCTGTAATATTGATATAAGAAGTGGTGGACATGAAGGACCAGTCTTGAAATGATAGGACAGCTTGCAGTCCATGCTAGGCATCTTGAGTGAACTGTCAGACTCTATGGCGGTGAGGCTACTTTCTGACAATACCCAGACGGATGTTGACTCTCACAAGCAAATGATCAAACGAACCTATTGGAGCAGAAGAGAAACAGGAGACATTATGAGTAATATTCGTTTTTAACAAGTCCAGAAGGAAGGAGGTGTCATTGGGAGAAATCTGGGTCAGAAAGTTCATTGATTTGGTGAAGCCCATGGAATGACAGAAGTCCTTTTCTGCAATGCCATGGCTGGTGAAGTGGTACCAATACCCAGCCAATTGGCATGGTGACAGTTAAAATAACCACATATGAGGAAGAGAGAATTGTGATTGGTGGTTATTAGGTGGTTCATGTTTGTCGAGAAAGAGATGTAGATGGTCATCACTGTCAGGAGGAAGGTACAGCACGCAGAATAACATGATGTGGTTGCAGAGGGGAAAGTACAGGGAAAGGTATTCCTGAGGGTTAAGAGGGGTAAAAGGGTAGTAAATGGACAGTGGAAAATGGAGTTCTTGACATATTATGCAACTCCGCCACTGGAACGTGGTTCGGGCCCATTGGACCAGAAACGACAATATGCAGGGAGAGACACTGAGGAATCTGGGACATCCTGTGGGAGAAAGTATTGTGTTAAGCATATAATGTCAGGTTTGCCAGTGTCAGCCTGGATTGAGAGATCTGTCAAGTTGGAGCCAACACCTCAGATGTTGGAGGTCCGTCGAGTTTTGTATGGGGAAGGAGGTGCTTTTGGCAGGGAGTGGGGAGAAGTTGGGGAAGCATGGAGAAGGGGAGGTAGGAGGATGTGGGGGGGGAGCATGGAGAGGGGCAGAATGTTGGTGAAGCAGAGATGGAGTGGCACGCTGGGGAAGGAGAGAGGGGGTGATGTGTGAAGGAAGCAAGGAGGGGGTGGGTTATGAGGTCGATGGACCCGTAATTGGGGTACGCTGAGCAGCCTTGAGGATTGGGGGGATGGGGGTGGGAGTTGGTGTAGGTTAACCGGGGTGTGTAGATGACTTGGAGAATACTGACCTCAGGGAGTTTGTCGCTGCAATCCCACACACGGTACAAAAATAGTTGGAGCTAAGGATTCCAAGTACAAAGAGACGAAGACAAATATCAAGTTTGGGATGGTAATAATGATTGAAGGCACAAAGAAAGACAGCGCCATGTGAACACAACGTTGGATGAGGCACGTATTTATGACTCATCCTGGGATGGAGAGAAGGGGAGAATGGAAAGTGGTCTGGGAGAAATATGTTTGAAAGCAATGATATGGGAAGAATGAACATTTTAAAATTTACAATGATGGAGAGAGAGGGGAAGAGGATGAAGAAGAACATAAGAAGAGGAAAGGAAGATTTTTTTTGGTGTTTTGAATATTTTTATTTCTGAAACAGAAAGTATAAGGATGGAATCAAAGTGAGAATGGAGAATAATGGGAAAGAGGAGATGGAGACATGGCGAACGGGTGTGGGAAACAATTGGAAAACAACCCACAAAAAGAACGAGTTGACACAAAACTATCCAAATACGATACAGGATTGAAACAATAGAAAGAGCATGAAAAAATACTACACAGGTATGAGCATTCAATAACAATGGACTCAAACAGAGAACATAGAATTGATGGTAGCGCAAACAAATCCAGACTGATTACTTAACTTTTTGGAAACATCACTCGAAGGACCAAGAGAAGCTAATATATTGAAATATTTACATTCATAACAGAATTATCATCAAAAATAACACAACACAAAAAAATGGTAATCTTTCACAATATTTAACATAATATTCCTGAAAAAACAGTTTAACTCACCTTTAAGTGAAAGTTACTTTGCCTTCAGTATGTGATAAATAATATATTAAAGTGTGACTGAATGGAATTTCAATGTTAACTGGTATTGGCAAGACTTTATCCCTCGCACTCACCCACAGATGTCAGCCTCATGTTGGACCACATTAAAGCTGGATCTGGACAATTCATCTCGAGGAATTTCTGGTACTGTGAAGTTTTCCAGATGAGCAACCCGAAGCAGTGTGTACTTTAAACATTGGAGGGACTCCCCGTGGAGAATATTTTTTGGCTAATTCTGATGTCATAGGTCACATGGTATGGCACCCATATTGGATTGGGCCATAATAGTAGCATGTTCAGCTAACGATGGTATTTTTGTTAAGAATGAACATGTGAGACGAAACTATGTGCTCTACGACTGCCGTTCTTGTGTCTTAAGTGTCTGTTTAGTAAAGTGCAACATATTATATGTGTTGCGTATATATTGTTGTGGTTACCAAATTCGCAAACCACCATTCAGGTCCCTTAGGTGAGATATCTCGGTAAGTATATGTGTAGTTAGGCCCAAACCCGTTGTCTAGTGGGAATACGTCATTCATGCGTGCTGCGACTCTTCAGGATAGCCGTTTTTCTTTTGCTATCTTTATTTTGGACCAACCGCCATTGTTACCACCGCCAACCGCGTCTCAACAGTCGTCACAACATCAACCACCCACCACAACGCCGCTTCACCACAACAGCCACGACCTTTCCCGTCACACCTCGCAACCGTCGCATCGCCACCGTTCTTGCGCCGCTTGTGGGTACCGGTATTGGACTCGTGCAGGGCGCGCGCCGAACAGCGTGTACAAAACCACGGATTTTCCGCTCCAAAAACGGATCAAAAACGACACACGCCCACTTTTGTGCCGTCCAATCGGTGAGCGAGGGGTGATTTGGCCCCGCCTCCAGGGCGTTGGAGGGCGGTCGCTATATGCAAATTCATGGATCAAAATGCATTCACGCCCACTTTTTCTCGGGCCAATGGGGAGCGAGGTGAAAGGTCGAAGGCAGGGGGGTCAAAGGCGAAGCCACGGGGCTTATATAAGCGGCTGCGTTCGTCAGAAAAGAGTTGGTCGTCGTCGTCGTCGTGTGCGTTGGAGTCGGAGCGAAGAGGACGGAGCTGTGGAGAGGCGGCGAAGGCAGACGAGGGGGTGCTCGCGTCGTGCCGGGAGCTGCACACCAGGGAGGCCGACGGCGCGACCTGGTCGAGGTGGAGACGCTCGTCGCGGGACTCGAGACAGAGTAAAAATCCTCCTTTCCCCGAGCATCAGCAACCCCCTCCTGTTTCCCCCCCCCGCGCTGAGATAGTGCGACCAAGGGGGCCCCTTTTCCCACCCCCTACCAGACACTGTCCGCGAGGCCCGCGGAGTTGAGGCACCATCGCCGCTCCGCGTCTCATCACCAGACGGGTAGGCCCGACCCGGTCTCGGCCTCAGGCCCGCCTCATCCTTGAGGGTGTTCTTTTTCTTGGTTTTGGGTATGTGTTGTCGGCGCCGTCTGTGAAGTAGAATTGTATAAGTGTTGCCGTGTGCTCGGTAGTCGGTATTAGCTCTGCATTGTGTCTTCGCTTTTACATTTGCTTTTTGTGTAAAATGGCATTGTGTTTCTTCTTTTCTATGTGCTTTTGGTGGAATTGTATATGTGTGCTTTCCGTTCATCGCGAATAAATGTGCTTTGTGTTGAACTGTTTCCCGCTTCGCTTCGTCATTTCCCTCATTGAATCCTCATCTTGCTTCACGTAAAGGGTTGGTAGTGGGCTGAATACGCCCGATAATTAATCGAACCGTCGAGGCCGACGATAACACCGCTCGGTTATCCCGATAGTACGGAACGGGTCGCTTAAGTGGCCCGTGTCCGAAGTCGACCTGCGGCGAGGTGCGATCGCCCGGTCTACCCTCCGTGTGGGTACTTAGGTAGGTCGAATTTGGCGAGCAACCCTATCCCACGCGGGGGCCGATTGGCTCGATCGCGGTGAGACCGAAAGGTCCACCCGTGACTGGTTCCCGGCGTTAGTCCGAGAGGGTCACGACTGGATTGTCCGTCCGGTGGGCGACGTGCCGCGATTCGAGTTACGTGGCCGTCAGCACGCCGGCGGGCGCGAATCCGTAACACTGGTGTCAGGTCGTGCGATACAAATCCATCGCCCTCCTCGCGGCACTGGTATCGGAGAACAGGAAAACGGGCTCTCCTGTCTCCAGCTAAATTCACGGGAATCGGTCCAGGGGTGAGAGAAGCGACCCCCGATTCCCTCCAAATTACGAGCGAGCGAAATTAACCCTTTAAGAGAAGCAAGATGGCGTCTCAAGGCGAGCGGGAGCCGGGGGTATTAGAAATGTATATGTGTAGTAATGTAGGATCCATGGCCCAGGATGGAATGCCCGTGCAGGAACATGAACTCGTCCAACTGAACCCAGAGCCCGAAATGGGTGCGGCAGCGGCCGCGGTGTATGACACCTCCCCCCCCCCTCTCCACCAAAACCCTTCCCCAACCCTTGCCGAAACGGCTCACCCAAGCGCACCCGACATGGCCCAGCTATTCACCATGCTGGCACAAATGAATGCGGAAATGACAGCGAAGATGAATGCGAACATGAACAAGCAAATGGACGAAGTAAAAACGAAGATGGATGCGAATACACAAAAATTGGATGCGAATACACAACAAATGAACGGAATGGAAACAAACATGAAGGAAGAAATGAAAGAGCTGCGGGGTGAGACGCAGAACATGGGCCGATGCCTGCAGGCGGGCATGAAGGCCGTGACCAGGAAGCTGGGAATGGCGACTCCACGTGTGGGAGCAAACGAGCTGGAAGGGGGTGCAACGGCTGACAGGCCCGCGGTGGAGGCGGGTAAAAAAATAGTTCGGGGGACGTGTTGGGCGAGGGTCGTGACAGAAGAATCGACGGTGACCAAAAGGGAAAAATTAAATGGGGAGACCGGAACGTGTGAGACGAGACACGAGGTGACAACAGAAACTTATAAATGTATAGAGACACGGGAGATAGAGGGTGAATTGGACAAGGTTAGTGACGCGCACACACACACGGAGGTAGTGGAGGATAATGGGGGTGAGCTGGCGGACTGGGTGGAGACCCAGTGCGAGCACCTGGATGGCCTCCTCCAGGAACGAGGGGAGGGAGTATGCCCCCTTGAGGCGAGTCACGACCAGGTGAGTTCGGTCGTGCTTTGCGAGGTTGAGGGGACGGGTGCTGTGGACAGGTGCACGGAGAGCTTGGGGGGTATAGAGGCCCCGGAGACCCTTGTGGGGACACAAATCCCCAGTGTAGTTGTCCCTGTGTGTGTGGTGCAAGGTGTGAGTGCGTCCCCGTGTGTGGAAGCGACCCCGTGTGTGAGTGGTGTGGTGGCGATGGTGCCAGAGTACGTGCTTCCCAGCACGCCGTGTGTGGATGAGGCACCGTGTGTGGAAGAGGCCTTGTGTGTGAGTGAAACGGCCAGTGTGGATGAGGAACCGCGGGTGAGTGCCCCCGCGTGTGTGGGTGAGGCACCGTGTGTGAGTGAGGCACGGTGTATGAGTGAGGCACCGCGGGTGAGTGCCCCCGCGTGTGTGAGTGAGGCACGGAGTGTGGATGAGGAACCGCGGGTGAGTGCCCCCGCGCGAGTGAATGGAGCACCACGTGTGAGTGGTATGGGTTGTGCAAGGGAGACCGTGTGTGTGAGAGAGCGGTATGTGAGGGAGATGTCGGTTGGCATGCGGGAGCACGCAGCCGCGTCTCCCGGTGTGAATGTAATGGAATGGAGTGTTAGCGTCGTAACACGCAGGTGTGCGTGGGTCGAATGGCGACGACGGCGACAGAGGAACGAAAGCCGAGTAGCGGCTGTAGTTGTTTCGGGGACCGTGCCGGGTACACCCAGCAGTGAGCACGCGGTTCGTGCTGTGCAACGCACGAGACCGCCACGTGCTCGCTTGCGATAGTGAAGTCCCGGTCCGGAAACGCCAGCGGTGGATTTGCCGATCCCGCGGACGGACAAAGTTTAGGCAGGATTTCGGATTTGGACCGGACGGGTTCTCCACGCGATCGTGTGTGTTAAGCTCCAACGGGCAAAGCACATGTGTTCGCGTGGGGAACCCCTCGAGACGTGGGGCTTGTGTTTTTTTTTTATGCGCACGGTGACGCCATGGCTGCACGTGGGGTTGGAATCCGGCAGGAGGGGTATCTCTGCCGGATGGTGCCGTCCAAGGAGGGACGAGGAACACGTGCAGCTGCATGACGTCACGGGCAGTTGCAGGTGTAAAGTGCGCGAGTTGCTGCGCAGGTGCTGCGCATAAAAAAAAAAGCAAGCCTCACTTTCGGGTGCACAGGATTCCTGGGCAAGGGTTGGAAGACCCCCTTACCCTGGGCACAGGATGGAAACTAGTTAGGGGGAAGGGTTAGCTTAGCTAGACCGGCTCCATGGGGCAGGGGTAAGTCCTCATGGGGCCCGTGGAATGGATTAGGTAGAGGGATTTAGTGAGCTTTAGGTTGGGAAATAAAATGATTTATTTGAAGACAGTGACAGACTTGTGGATGTGTAGAGTTGACGTAGCTTAGCGACGTAGTGTCAAATGGAACGTGCTTTAGTGTAAGGGACGACGTGGGAGCACGAGTTAGTTAGGGGATGTAGTGAGGAGGATGGCAGAGTTCAGCGGTGTGTGTGTTGAAGAGTTGTGGGTTGTGAGGTGAGTACGTGTACATATTGAGTGAGTGAGGCCAGCGGGTCTGTGTGTATGGAGCGAATGGGGAATGCATGGTGCGATGAGTGATTGGGGAGAGGAGTGACTCCCGCCCAAGGGACCCCGGGGTCAGAGTAAAGTGAGTTAGCTGGGTTAGTCAAATTAACAAAAATGGAGGTCGTTTTGTTGTTGGTGGGGGTGTAGGCTCGAAACCCATTTGGAGGGGTGCAGGAGCCCTGTTGACGGGCTTGGGAGCGTGGCTGCGAAAGGTGAGTATCGCTGAGTGGGTACCCCGGGCACCAGGCTAGTCGGCCGCGGTAGGCCAAGGGCCCATGGGGGGCCGGGATAGAGTAGTGGGCACGGGTGCGCCTGCTTGGTGCGGGGGCCCGGGGCGCCATTAGCCGCGTGGGCAGTGTTGTGGGCACGGGTGACCCTCGGAAAGGGGCCCGGGAGGCCGGCCTGCCACGTGTGCGTTTCAGGGGAGGTGCCATGGGGGGCACTCCCCGGTGTTAGGGAGCTGGTAGGCTCGGAGGCAGTGTAGTGCCCGGGGGTGCCATAGCGGGAGATTCGGCAGAGGGTCGTGCCTGCCAAAGGGAGCCACGTGTCCCAGCCATGAGACCGTGTGAGGGCACGGAGAGAAAATTGGGGGGCGAGGCCCGAAATTGTGAGGACACCAACACAGGCGACGGGAATCTGGGTTGTTAGAACCAATAGTTTAAGCGAGAGGCGCTTGTTGAAAGCCCCGGGGTAGTTTAGCAGTTAAATGGATAGGGTAGATTAGGAGATGTACCCCTCCACACCATCCACCCCCTTTATCGTTGTGGGCCGCTGGACCCACTTTGGTTATAGATCGCCGAACTCTGGGGAGGCCATTCTGAGGCTTCGTTGGGCCTCGACACAGGACGCAAGCTCTCCCTTATTCCCCTCCGGGAAGGGAACGTAGGGGTTGGGAGTAGGCTAGGTGACAGGATAGGTTAGCCGAACAAGGACGATAAAGGGGGTTAGGGGACGATTTATAGTGGGGAAGTAAAAATAAAAACAACAAAAAAATAAGTTGGGGCTAAATTGGGTTTTACAAATTAAGGGAGTGGGTATGTACAGTGACAGGCAAAGGCGATAGGTGGGAGGGAGACAGGTAGGTAGGTCCGAGCCCGCCTTCCAAGTGGCCAGCACCACCGCACTCCCTCCACCAACCTCCACTGAACGGCAAAGGCTGGCCAACTTCATCGGCTGGCCGTGTTTTGCTTCAAGGCGGAGGCCGGCCAACTTCATCGGCAGCTGTTGTTTTGCTGCAAGGCCTGTGCCATCGGCTGGCCGTGTTTTGCTTCAAGGCCTGTGCCGGCCAACTTCATCTGCAGCTGCTGTGCTGCAAGGCCTGTGCCGGCCAGTTCATCTGCTGGCTGTTTTTCTTCAAGGCCTGTGCCGGCCAGTTCATCTGCCGGCTGTGTTTGCCTGCAGCGGCCTTCTTCTGTGGGCTGTGTTTGCCTGCTGCCTTTGCCATGCCATGCCCACTGCCCACGTTCACCAGCCCCGTTCAATTTTGCTTTGCCCCCCCGCTGTTCATTTCCATGTGCGCCAGGATCCGCAAGGCAACAGTTTGCAAGCTGCGAGAACTGCCCTGTTGGCAGCTACAACACGGGCCTGCAGTGGCGGCCCGTGCACCGTGTTTGCGTCCAACCATTCATCCATCCATTCATTGTGTTCATTGCGTGTGCCACTTGAGCTGGCACGGAGACTGCATTTGTGCAGCCCATGCACCGTTGTGGTTCACTGCATTCAGTTCATCCATTCATCTATCCATTCGTTGTGTTCATTGCGTGTGCCACTTGAGCTGGCACGGAGACTGCGTTGTGCAGCCCATGCACCGTTGTGGTTCACTGGGTTCAGTTCAAAAGGGAAGGCCTTGGACTGCATGTGAGCAGCCAGCCACGTTCCCTGTCACCTGCATTGTTTTGAGCCAGAGACTGCATGCGAGCTGCCTGGCTCCCTGCTAACTGCTTTCTTTTTGCAGAGTTCATTGATCCTGGGCCATGGTTTAGTGTAAAATTTGTAAGTTAAGGTTAAGATGTACTGTAAATATGAGTGCGCCCCCGGCATGTCTGTCTAGCGCCGGCAATTTTATTTAAGTCGTCCGTGTGAGTGAGTTTGTTTAGGTAGTTACGCAGCCCTCAGGTTATTTATTTTGGGGACACGAATACCATGAATGTCGCACTCAGGGATCCGTAGGTAAAACGTACTAGGGGAAAACTACACATGATGGCACACGAAAATTTGACGACTCGGGACGAGTCTGTAAAAAGGGGAGGGGGTAGTGTTGTGGTTACCAAATTCGCAAACCACCATTCAGGTCCCTTAGGTGAGATATCTCGGTAAGTATATGTGTAGTTAGGCCCAAACCCGTTGTCTAGTGGGAATACATGTCATTCATGCGTGCTGCGACTCTTCAGGATAGCCGTTTTTCTTTTGCTATCTTTATTTTGGACCAACCGCCATTGTTACCACCGCCAACCGCGTCTCAACAGTCGTCACAACATCAACCACCCACCACAACGCCGCTTCACCACAACAGCCACGACCTTTCCCGTCACACCTCGCAACCGTCGCATCGCCACCGTTCTTGCGCCGCTTGTGGGTACCGGTATTGGACTCGTGCAGGGCGCGCGCCGAACAGCGTGTACAAAACCACGGATTTTCCGCTCCAAAAACGGATCAAAAACGACACACGCCCACTTTTGTGCCGTCCAATCGGTGAGCGAGGGGCGATTTGGCCCCGCCTCCAGGGCGTTGGAGGGCGGTCGCTATATGCAAATTCATGGATCAAAATGCATTCACGCCCACTTTTTCTCGGGCCAATGGGGAGCGAGGTGAAAGGTCGAAGGCAGGGGGTCAAAGGCGAAGCCACGGGGCTTATATAAGCGGCTGCGTTCGTCAGAAAAGAGTTGGTCGTCGTCGTCGTCGTGTGCGTTGGAGTCGGAGCGAAGAGGACGGAGCTGTGGAGAGGCGGCGAAGGCAGACGAGGGGGTGCTCGCGTCGTGCCGGGAGCTGCACACCAGGGAGGCCGACGGCGCGACCTGATCGAGGTGGAGACGCTCGTCGCGGGACTCGAGACAGAGTAAAAATCCTCCTTTCCCCGAGCATCAGCAACCCCCTCCTGTTTCCCCCCCCCCGCGCTGAGATAGTGCGACCAAGGGGGCCCCTTTTCCCACCCCCTACCAGACACTGTCCGCGAGGCCCGTGGAGTTGAGGCACCATCGCCGCTCCGCGTCTCATCACCAGACGGGTAGGCCCGACCCGGTCTCGGCCTCAGGCCCGCCTCATCCTTGAGGGTGTTCTTTTTCTTGGTTTTGGGTATGTGTTGGCGGCGCCGTCTGTGAAGTAGAATTGTATAAGTGTTGCCGTGTGCTCGGTAGTCGGTATTAGCTCTGCATTGTGTCTTCGCTTTTACATTTGCTTTTTGTGTAAAATTGCATTGTGTTTCTCTTCTTTTCTATGTGCTTTTGGTGGAACTGTATATGTGTGCTTTCCGTTCATCGCGAATAAATGTGCTTTATTATTGAACTGTTCTCCCGCTTCGCTTCGTCTTTTCCTATATTGAATCCCTATCTTACTTCACGTAAAGGGTTGGTAGTGGGCTGAATACGCCCGATAATTAATCGAACCGTCGAGGCCGACGATAACACCGCTCGGTTATCCCGATAGTACGGAACGGGTCGCTTAAGTGGCCTGTGTCCGAAGTCGACCTGCGGCGAGGTGCGATCGCCCGGTCTACCCTCCGTGTGGGTACTTAGGTAGGTCGAATTTGGCGAGCAACCCTATCCCACGCGGGGGCTGATTGGCTCGATCACGGTGAGACCGAAAGGTCCACCCGTGACTGGTTCCCGGCGTTAGTCCGAGAGGGTCACGACTGGATTGTCCGTCCGGTGGGCGACGTGCCGCGATTCGAGTTACGTGGCCGTCAGCACGCCGGCGGGCGCGAATCAGTAACAATATTATATTGATGGTCTTCCGTCCCATAATGTGGTTTCTTTCCCACATCTTCTTCTTACAACTTCTTCTTCCCACATCGGTCTTTCATCTTCTCCTTCCTCCTCCGGTGAGAACTGGCTTGCAAACTCAAAGTGGCTGGAATTTAGCACACGAACACCAGTGGAATGGAAATTAGGATCAGGATCGTTGCACACTCCTAAAGCCCAGAGCCAATCGAGTCCAAGCGTAACATATACCCACCTCCCTATAATGTCATCAAATGGGGGCAAAGCATCCAGGGGGCTTATCATACCGTAGCCAATAGCGAGAGCCAGCAAATACCAAAACTATACACCCCTCAAACAGGGCACCAATTAGGGCATGTTCAATATGCAGATCAAGACAAAGATGGACAGAGTTACATGTCAGGGGGGCAGATATTTTTTAAAATCCCTTTAATCTCGCTCTCTGGTTGATTCCATGTGCTGGTGCTTCATCTCTGGTCTCCTCGAGACAACGTGAGTCATCACAATCTCCGTCGTCTAGTTTCCCAGTGGCTTTTAGGAGCTCATCGTCTCCCTGTGGTGATGGTCATCCTGACATTTGGCATCTTCCTCGTGGCTTGTGGCGGTTCTTGGTGGCGGTATGCTGGTGTGCAGTTCATGAGTCCAGAGACACTGCTGTGTGGTTGTGGCACTGAGTCGTGCTGTGTGGAACGAGTTGGCGTGGACATGGTAGACCAGCAGTGGAGTCGCCATTACATCTCAGTACCTTGGGAGGTCGTTGGTGTGGACCTCGTGGCCACCGATATCTGGTACCACCCCAGAACATCAGCAAGTAAAGACCAGAGTGTAAGGGTACCATTTACCATGGTCGAGGGAAACACGCCGCACCTTTAAGGAGCCACAGGATAGTCAATCTTTCAACCTCCCAGAAGGATGTGCCGAGCTCCCCAGAGCCCATCACACCAGGTTAGTGGCAACTGTCCTGCCTTATCCCCAAGTGTATCTCTTTTTATCTCTGTCAGGCGAATGCAGGTCCTAATTCAATTGTTCGGTTGACTTACATACCCGAATATTGCATGGGTTGTGAGTGTCATGGAGGGGTCATGAGAAATGATGTTGATGCTTGCTTGTACATACGTTCTTTTCTTTTAATGCACTTGTTAAATTGATTTGGTCCCCTGGCTCATCCTGCTTTCGTCACAATGGTCAAATATGGTGGCTAAGGGGGAATCCATTTGCTCTCGCGATTGGCGCGTAGATAAGAGCACAGTCACGTGACTTGGTGAGCTCAGACAAAGATAAGATCTGTCATTCCACAAAACTTAAAAATTTGGGACACACTGGGTCCATGCAAAATCCAATTATCCGACTCCATTACTTTAGTGGCTGCAGACATAAAAAAAAAAATTGTACCAAGGGGGAACATCCCTACTCTATCCTAACTTCCACAAAACTCATTTCTCTTTTTCCATTACACCCCCACCGAGAGTGGTTCTACACAACCAATTTACTTGTCGTTCCGTACTTTGGTGCTTCATCAAATTTTGGCTACGCCCTCAAATTTTCCTTCTGCAACATCACACAATATTGTGGTTAGACAGTGTGACTCCGCATGCAGGTCTGTCCACTTCTGGATCTTGAACATGTCACCACTGGGCCACTGGGGCCACAACAGAGCTTAGCTGCTCCATTTCCAAATTATGGGAGGAGCTCTCTCTGGCTTCCCCCACCCCCCCCCCCGCCCCGGTGCCCTCACTGGCAATTGGCACTCTGTTTCCCTTCCCTGGATAATGGGGTTCATAAGTTTGGTTCGCTCCTCTTGGCCCACTGCCTACCCTGGCCAGCGCACTTCCAGTGCCCGAGGTTCTCTTCACAACACCACCGACCATCAACGAGCCACACTCCCAACCCATAAATTTATTATTGCACCTTTGAAAAACAAAACTTTTCATGCACACCACCAACCGCAGAACGACATCCCATACCAAAACATCTGAACCCCCTTTAAACTCATGCCAATCAGGTGAGGATTCATCTCCACAGGGGGTGTACTCTACTCATTCACAAGCACCCTTCTTGTATCATTCACTCAACCTTCATTTCCAAAATATTTAGCCACGCACCTCAGTCAAATCTCATCGCTCACACAACATGCATTCCTCTGTTCATCCCTCAATTGTGGGGACAATGAGAAAGGTGCTAATTTATGGCCTTACAATTGCAAAAATAATCAAAACCCATTTGGTCAATTTAAATACGTCACTAATCCCTATAATCTCTAACCATATCAGTTCCTGACAATGTGCCTTCAGTTTCTCTAATACCCTCTACATTAATCGTTCCCTCTGGGCCACATGGTTCCCCCACGGACCCAGGCTCCATCCTTCATGTCATCACATGCATGTCGGGAAATCCGACCCTGTATTCCAAATGTGTGCTGCACCCGACACGCCACTCATGCTGCGAACCACCAGCGGTGCCTACTCAATTGGCTTGCATGTAGAAATATTGCATCCCGCAAGCCCCCATCCACAGCATGTCCACTTCAGCCATGCTCCGAGCATGACTCCCTGCATGGCACACCTTGTGTGCCATGTGTCATGCTGTGCTTTCAATGCCCACTCCTGGGCTCCGGTGGAGCTTTGGCTCCGGACGCATCCAGGCTGTGTTTATCTCCGGACATGTCTGGATGGGAGTTTGTCTCCGGACTTCTCTAGATGGGAGTTTTTCTCCTTATGGGAGCTTGTCTCCGGATGGGAGTTTTTTCCGGACGAGAGTTTGTCCTCAGATGTATCTGAGCAGTGTTTCTGGCTGGACGGCTTGGCCCCTGATTCGTCCCGCAGGTTTTGTCTCCGGTCGTGCCTGGGCAGCGTTTGTCTCTGAGCCGTGTTTATACAGGGTGCCCCACAGAAAACCAGGAAATTTGGTACAGTTTATTTAAAACAAAACAAAAGCAAACTTAGATGTAGTGTAAAACAAAGATACACTTTATTTTCAAACAAAACAAAAGCAAACTTAGATGTAGTGTAAAACAAGGATACAATTTATTATATGTTAGTTTATTGATATGGTAAAATACAGCAAAATAAATCTCAAAATCTCAAATTTTCTGGTTTTCTGTGGGGCACCCTGTAGTATGACCAGTGGAAAATAGATTTCAGATATTATTTTGTTTCCATCTTCACTGTTATTCTATGCAGAATAATTTTGATGAGACTGTATGTATCGTAATTAAAGCTCCACCACACGTCTGCCTTCCCTTCCTCTCACCTCACACTGTCTTCCCTTTCCCCACACCTCCTCGCTCCCCCACCCCTCCTTGCATGTACTTGGTTTTGTTATGGTTTGAAGACAGTTTGTTGGCTTTGAACCAGGAGGAGACCTTTTTTAGTTCATACTTCAGAGTTTAAGGTATTGACGAAGGAAATCGTCATTTGAATTGGAGTATGTAATTGTGGTATCATCTGCAAATAATTTAAATTGTACATGGGGAGAAGAAGAATGTAATTATCATTAAAACATACAGTAGAAAAAGGAGAGGATCAAGAATAGAGCCCTGTAGAACACCATGTACAGGGTGAGTCATAAATCATAGGACACTGTTTTAGCTGCTTTTACAAGGTTTGTTTTAATTTTACATACATTTTCACTGGACGAGAGGCTGGTAGAAATGTTGGGGACCACAAGAGAAGAAACACAAACAAGACGATGAAACAGATGCAAGAAGACATTGAAGAGCGATTTGGAAGAGCCAGCACCATCAAAATGAAATCTCCATCTTTGAGAAAAAAAGCATTTCAGACCGGAAGTGTACTCGGCAGTAAGCGCAGCGGATGACAAAAAAAAATCGTTATTTTAGAATTATACTTTATCAAATATACCATCAGAGATGGGGAATCCCCAGCCATTGAATGAAAAGGTCATACATATTCCAGATAATGAGGGAGGTGAATTGGAAACAAGACACCATTTGGTCATCATCTCGAAAAAGTTCCCCAGGGGTGAGGAACGTAGTAACCAAAAATAATTGAAATCAGATAAGCGGTTTTCCATTTATTACAAAAAACGGTGCGGCCATCTTGGATCTGGCCACTCCCAAAATCAATGGGGTTCTTCCTTTTCAGGTGGTACATGTGTGACTCAAATTTCAAATCGATATGGCGAAAAATCATTTTTTTCAAGATGGCCGACTGGGTCGGCCATCTTGGATCCGGCCACGCCCAAAATCAATAGGGTTCTTCCTTTTCAGGTGGTACATGTGTGACCCAAATTTCAAATCGATATGGCGAACAGTTATGAGTTATCACACTCACAGCTAATATGGAATAGGCAAAGCCTAGAAGCGAACGTCGAAATCTTCTTCCATTCGCTTCTGACTTTACCTATAACGTGTTCACAACTGTATACTTGCCAACTATACCGAGGTACGTGTAAGCGCCGCACAGCTGATGAATTTGACACAATTTCTGGTTACTTCGGCCTGGATTCAGGATCAGCGATCAAATAATGTAAATCACGATGAAAAATTATTTTTTGATGATGCGGGAGATATTTTTATTAAAATTAACTTTGGGAAAAAAAATAATTGAATAAATAAATAAATAAATAAACGATCACTTCTGGTTAAGAATAAAAGAAATTAAAAGTTCCGGAAAGAGTTTCAAAATCACTCCCGGTAATGTTAAATACAAAACAAACACTTCCTGTCATGAAAAAAAAATCACTTTCGGAAGTATAAAATTAACTTTGTGATAAAAATAATTGAATAAATAAATAAACACTTCCAGTCATGATCTCCCGGCATGCATCATTCTCCATGACAAAAACCGGAAACAAAAAAAACCAGAAACAAAACAAAAACGAAAGCAAAATGGTCATAGCCAACGACACGGATTCACAATTGCCAGGGTATTGTGTTGTTTTTGTTGTTTCCTATTCTCTCATGTGCAAGCGTTAAGTAATATTCACAAGATAGAAATAAAACCCAATCGTGTTAATACACTGCACAGCGTTTAACAACAACTGGAAGCAAAAGGTCATACCTAACGACACGGATTCCAAATAGCCAGGGGTATTGTGTTGTTGTTGTTTCCTATTCTCTCACGTGCACGCATTAAGTATGAAGCTCACTGCGTTCGCTATAAATGTTGATGCCCGGACGGACGGACAGCCAGACGGACGGACAGCCAGACGGACGGACAGCCGGACGACCTGGGTGACAACAATATCCCCCTTCTGCCACGCGGCGGGGGGATAAAAATTACAAGCAGCTAAAACCGTGTCCTGGGACTTATGGCTCACCTTTGAGAATGGCTTTCAATCTGCAATCCCAGTTCTATATACAGTCGCAAATTGTTGATGGGCACTGAGGTAAGTAGTAAACCATTGTAGAGCAATACCCCTGATGCCATAAAATTCAAGCTCAGTTAAGAGAATACTATGGCCAATTGTGTCGAGGCTTTTGAAAGAGCAATAAAAACGCTTGTAGTAGACATTTTGTTATATCCCGCATCGTTGAGTTTATCAACTAGTTACACAAGTCATGTCTGTGGAGTGTTTAGATCGAAAGCTGAACTGTTGGTCATAGAGAAGGTTGAATTTAGAGATAAACTTGGAAAGATGGTTATCAAGAAGTCTTTATAAGATTTTAGAAAAACAAGGAATATAAATGGGTTTGTAATTTTGAATGTCCTGTTCATCACCAGCTTTGAAGAAGGGGATAACTTTTACAACCTTAAGATGAGAAGGCACAGATCCACCAAGGAAAGGAAGATTGCAGATTAAGGCAAGATGTCGATAAATAAAGGAAATCACAGTTTGAACCACTGATGAATTGATTCCATCAAAACCACAACGAGTGGTATTGTTTAACTCTTTAACTGTTTTAATAATTTTGTAAGAATCAGTCGGTGTTATAAAAAATGAAGAGCCATTGGCTTTATGCAGACAATCAGTAAACATTGCATTCATAAATGCAATACTATTAGCTGGAGATGAGCCAATGTTTTTAAAGTGAATCTTGTTTAGCCCTTCACTGCACATTACACTGCTTTCTATCTCAGAGTATGGTTGTTGGCTGGGCAGCAGCTGCTGTACTATAAACAAATTTGCGTTCCCAAATTGCTCACATTTCACATATGTGAAAGGCCATCTTCGGCTACGAAGGGCAACCATGATGGTCAGGACATGCCAATATTGCTTTGGAACACGGAACAGTTGTAAATCCTTTCCTTTTGATGCTGCCAGCACTGTTGCCTGGTATTAGATCTCAAGGTTGTGCCATTCTGGTCCCGAAAGCCTTGCAAACGTCTCCTCTTGGGGTCGATTTGAAAGTAAGAGCCAATGATGAGCCCAGTTGTCTGATGGCTCAGCAGCTGCGGTGTATGCCTTTCCCAGAAAAGCTTCAGAAAAACACGACCTTGCAAGCAGGGAGAGTTATCACCCAGAAGAAAGCAAGGCTCAGAAATCAGTGGCTTGAAAAGATCCATTGCATCACAGGATGAATGATTATAAATTTTGAGTGATGTAATGCAAATTAAAGAGAAGATACTGAATTATTCATCCAATGACTCAAATAAAATCAATCATATGTCTTTAAAACAGAATGAAAATATATCTTTAGGCTCTCTCAAAAATAAGAATATCTCTATAGGCTCTCTCAAACCATTTCTTTGAAAATTGTACTTAAGAACAATATTTTCCTCTCCAATAATTACACTTCTTTACGATTTTCAATGTTAAAAAGTACACACATTTTTGACTTATAATATTGTGATCTCTATAAGAATGGTGGATGGGGTTGATTTTGCTTTTAATACCACTTGTAAGACCGGTCGATTTTGCTTTTATGGCTAAGAATTGCTGGTTGGCACACCTTCTAAAAGTAAAAAATTATTATAACCACAGTTATCCAGTTCCGTCAAGTCATGGCCGACTCCTGTTGACATTTATGATCAGATTTCTCCAAACATCCCTTTCCTGCTCTGCTTTCCGAAGTTCTGGAAGAGACAGCTTGGTTGGAACTTTTACCCCATCCATGAGACACATACTAGGTCTGCTCTTCCTCTTCTTCCCTCAACCAGACAAAGCATTGTTGACTTCTCAAGGCATTAATTTTCTGTATGCTTGATGTGTCCAAAGGATAACAGTTTCTGTTTTACCATCAGCGCTTTTAATGTACATGGTGATCTAATTTCTGAACTATTGATTTGTTTGTTCTTCTTTCAGTCCATGGAATTTTTTACATTTGTCTTGAGCACCACATTTCAGAACTGTTATTCTTCTTCCTTTATTTATTTTTCACTGTCAATGACTCACATGCTTTTAAGACTGGTTGAATTTGATTTTATGATATTAAAAATTTTTTATTATTTAATTTAATGTCAAGGCTCGTATAAGAGCCAACACAGAGAACGTACGACAAGGGGAGCAGGAGACAATAGTGGCAGGAGAGGGAAGGAAAAAACAGTGGGAAACAGAGACATGAGGAGATCTGTGGAAGGGAGAGGGATTGGGAGGCATACACAGGGTAAATAAAATGGACACTACAGGGACTTTCAGGTCCTTACACGACAGGGACTTTCAGGAAGGAAAGCAGGGAATTTGAAAGAGGTAGGTTTGGGGTGGATTAATGGGAGTAGAAAGGATCATGGTTTTGGTCTGGATGGGGGAAGATAAGAGATGTGGTGAACAGCTGTTTTGAAGACCTGGAGGGAAGACTGGGATTGAAGAGAGTGTGGGAGTTTGTTCCAAAGGTGGGGGAAAAAAAGAGAGAAAAAAGAAGGAACCCAAAAAAAGCAAAGATAAAGTCATCAGGAGGAACCTGGATAGGATTCAGCTTTCAGCTGCTATTCATCTACCCTCGAACTCATCCAGGTCCAGCAAAGTGAGCCTTATTTTAAATTAAAAAAATAAAAAGAACCCAGATCAAAAAATTAAATAATAATGGCTGCCAGACCATGTGTCTGATCAGGTTGACATTTATAACCTATATTCCCTATCACTACTGAATAATAATTGTGAAGTTTCATGTCGATCAATGAAGCAGTTGAAGAGAAATAATTTTTTAAAGATTTTTCGCTCAATCCAATATGGCTACCAGACCATGTGAGCTATCAATTATTCGTGAATATCCTGGCATCTCCCAGAGTTGGGAAACATTTGTGTGAAGTTTCCCCTCGATCGGTTCAGCCATTTTAGAGAAGATTTTTGAAGGTCTTTAAAAAAAAAAAAATATATGGTTGCCGAACCACGTGACCAATGACATCATCATCCCCCCCCCCCCCTGTTGATCAATTTTCCTAGATGACCCTCAAAAAATTTTAATACTCATCGGGTATAGCGTTCTATGTGTGCAATTATAACATCATAACGAAGGCATCTATGATGTTAATTTCAAAATTTCAAGTTAATTGGATTAATATTGAGGATTTTAGAAATCTGGCCTTGTAGTCTATGTTGACCTTTTGGCCCATGTTTACATCAAAATTAATAGGTGGTTGACTTTGATGACCTCATATGCAAAAGATTTTTAAATTTCAAGTCAATTGGATGAAAATTGAGGATTTTATTAATCTGGCCTATGTTGACCTTTTGGTCTATGTTGACCTCAAAATTAATAGGTGGTTGAGTTTGGCGACCTCATGTGCAAATGGTCTTCAAATTTCAAGTCAATCGGATGAAAATTGAGGATTTTAGAAAATTTGGCTCAAATTGGCTTTTTGGCTGATGTTGATCTCAAAATTAATGTGTTTGAATTCAGCGATCAGATATGCAAATGGTCTTCAAATTTCCAGTCAATCAGATGAAAATTGACAATTTTAGAAACAATGAAAAAATTTGGCCTATTTTGGGTTAACCTTACAGCCTATGTTGACCCTTTGACCTATGATAACCTCAAAAGTAATAGGTGTTTGAATTCAGCGACCGGCTATGCAAATCCTGTTCAAATTTCCAGTCAATCAGATGAAATTTGAGGATTTTAGAAAATTTGGCTCAAATTGGCCTATGTAAACATTTTCGCTTGACCAAATCGCTCGAAAAGTTCAGGATGATTGGTTGGGCGGTTTGGGCTGGAGGCGAGCAGACAGCCAAATAAACAAATAAAAACGCACACACACAAACACACAAACAAACGGAGGCGATCAACATTCTTGTCAAAAAAAAAAAAAATTGCCAGATAACAAACGGAGCTTTAGTTTTCTTTCCCCTCTTTCTCAACCTCTCTGTTTCAGCTTTCTCCCCTCATTTCCTTTTTCCTCCTTTCTCTGTTGTATTTTTTTAATTTTTTTTTTTTTAATTTGGCAATTTACCTCTCCATCCTTCATTTCCTTCTTTTCAAGAATAACAACTTATATTCGATATAAAGTTCATCTAATTTCTGATTATAAAAGATAATTGTTTGCTCATATATTCAGCATATGCTTGGGGAGGCTGCCATAACCACACAGCTCAATGTGGATATCTTCTAAAGAATGTCGTTTGAGCCATCAGTTCCATGCGGTGTGGAAAGTGCTGCTCATGTCAGGGGTTTTTCAACACAGAGTCGAGGCTTGTGGAGGAGTATGGTATAATTTGGTGTGCACTTTTCGAGATGGGCGTCTCCATCCAATCGTTGGTGGCAAATTTGCAATTCCATTTGAAATAGCTTTCATCCTGATTCTATCTCAAAGGCAATCTCAATTCCTTCACAAGACACACACAGGAAAGCAATAACCTGATGATTCACTTTGCAGAAAGGCAACAACATTATTCCTGAGATATTGTCATGTATTCCAGTGCAAAATAACAAGACTGTTTAATAACCCATATCCCGACTTATACCGTGTACTCGTATAAGTATCCTGTAACAGGATGTAGTTTGTGAAAGAAGCACTTTTTATCCGTTTGTAGCATTTAATCGACTCCTACTTTCCATTTAACACATCAACCTTCCTTTGAAACACCAACCAGCCAACTCATAGCTTGGTGGAGTTTCAAACACAAATTGGACAGCTCAAAAGCAAGTACGCAAACCTCGAAGCTTTCCCACCAGCCCTCAAAAACATATTATTGAATGACCAATGCATTGAATAGCAAGCTTGCATCATGTACTTTCATGAATACAAACAAAGGATGTTAAAGATACAGAGTTCATGTCAACAATATTTTCATAAATATCCAATAGGATGATGGATGCTGATCAGGTAGCCCACTTACTTTTGAGCAAGATCCGTTGAAAAGTATGTGTGTGAACTGGAGATCACGATGGAGAGGATTCATGAATTTACCAGCAGGCATGTAGAGTGTGGAGGGTAGTATCACGAAAAGGCTCAATTCAGGGAGTTTGATGCAGGCAAAATAATTTCGGTTTATTTCCCTCAGAGCAAAAAAGGGGATGAGGGGGAGTTGCCCCAAATTGACTTCGGCTTGCCAGAGACCTAGTATCATACCGACATAATCAACAAAATTTAAATGAGCCCGCACGCCCTTACATGGATTGTTCATGGTCCCTCAATGGCAGAGAGATGCCCCTAATGTTTAAAGGGATAAATCATTGGGTTTATTGAAACAACAGCTGGTAATGGAGAAGTTCTGGGGTCCACCAGTCGAGAGACTAAATCAATGCTCAAGGGAAACTGTACATAGCTGTTCTTTTCAGACAGAACTAGCAACTCACCACACCTTCACTTGTTTATGTAATTTTTTTCTGTTTCTTTCACCATACTATGCTGTTTTGGGGAAGAATAGTCATTTGATATGTTTCAGTATCAAGAGCCTTTCCAATCACATCAGAATACGTGGGTGAAGAGGGAAAGAAAGGGGGAGGGGGCAGTGTTTAAGGATGAACGAGCTACTCTTTCACTGTACAAACATGTTTCATGTTGATGAGCCACAGGGGAAGGGGTACTGCTGTGCACAATCAGATTTCAACTCCAGTGATTCACCAATAAATAGTCGTCTTGTCATGCGAGACAGTGTCTTGTCTTGTATATCCCAAAAAGTGGTCATTGTTTAGCCCACCTGTTCAGAAAATATAATGAAATCGGCATTTCTGTGGTGTGCTTATCAATTGCAGTGTCCCACTCCATATTTCAAATTGCACAGCTCACCCAATTTACTGGGAAAGGTTACGATACAGCACAATACCAATATTAACCTTGACACCAGCATGTTTTTCATATCATAGATGAACACTTCTCTCTGGAAGTTATCTTAAGGCATCATCCACATATGTGCAAGCATTGGATAATGTAGATGGGGGTGGGGTTTGTGGAAGTGTTAAAGCAAGTGGAGTAATGTAATGAGAGAATGGAGGAAGAGGAGAAAGTATGGAAAAAAAGAAGATAATAAGTTATGGTAAGGTGGTCGCGGAAGGGAGGAGGGGAATTGATGCTCAAAAATTCCACCATTTTTCATGCATAATATGTTAATAGACCTGATGACGATTGATCAGATGCTCTTTACCAATGATGCCACCAAAGGTGAACAAGGTTATGTTTTCATCCGTCTCTGTCTGTTTGCTTGTGTGTTTGTTCCTTGCAAAATCGAAGATTTTTCAAGTATATTGGACAATGGATTTTGTTATTCTGTCTATCTGTCTGTCTATTTGTTGCCTACAGGTCACAATTTTAAACCGATCTTCACGAAACTTCACCACATGGTAGAGTTTGTCATGAGGAAGAAGACTATTGTTTTTAAGGTCAAAAGGTCAACAGAGGCCAAAGGTCAACTTTGGTGAGATTTCTAAATTCCTCAATTTTCATCCGATTGACTTGAAATTTGAAGAGGATTTACATTTCATGTCAATGAATTCAACAAGCCGATTATTTTGGAGGTCCAAATAGACCAAAAGGTCAACATCGGCCAAATTTCGAAAATTGTCAGTTTTCATCAGATTCACTTGAAAATTGAAGAGAGTTGCATCGTTGGTCATTGAAGTCAACCACCAATTATTTTTAAGGTCAAATTTGTTTCATGGATTTTGCAAGTATCATGCCTGCACGACATCTTCTTCTTGTTTGTTTGAGTGTGTGCAGGGTATCTTGAAAAGTTGAGGACGGATCTGGTTGAAATTTTCTTGACAGGTTCGATGTGTGACACGGACAAACTGATTAGATTTTGGTGAAGATCCGGATCCGGAACCAGCTACTATAATTTTGTTAAGTGATTCTTCACCATTGAGAGATGGGGCCAAAAACGATGGAGTACTGCATTGCATGATATTTCAACAAGTGGAAGTCCATGCATTGCGTGTCGAGCCATTGTGAAATTATGATGGAACATAGATGCGAAAACAGGAATCCGTATTTTAGACAAGGTTTTGACAAAATAGTGTGGTGGGATTAATTAAGATCAGAGAGTGAGTGGCATGTGAGTGAGTCGAACATAGATGCGACGTAACGCTGTGACGTAAGGTAGACGGACAATGAAAAGGAGACTGTGACGTAGGGTAGACAGACAGGACACCAACATTTTGCCCCTCATCCCAGTGCTTAGTCGATACTCGACATGCAAAAATGTATTGGGCCCGTAATGTTCTCATGAATCAGGCATTACGTGGTAGAGTTATGCACTCCAGCGAGTACCCTTCTCGTATATAATATATATATATATATATATATATATATATATATATATATATATATGTATATATATATATATATTCATTTACAAATGCTTTACAGTGGTTCTGTGATTTTTTTCCTGGTGTATCTCAGCTTCGATGTACGTCAGCTCACAAAATTACTGTGCTTCCCCATTGTCTCAGGTCAATCACCTGCAATTTTTTTCTTTTTTTTTCATTTGTTTATATTTTCATTTATGGATGTTGTCCGACGATTCTGTGAATTTTCCCGTTGTACTGGCTTTGGTTTGTGTCAGCACACAGAATGTAAGCTTTCGACGGCACCCGGAAGGTACTGAACTTTAATATCAGTGAGTGAGTGAGTCAGTCAGTGGTGAGAAAGAGATATATATATATATATATATATATATATATATATATATATATATATATATATATATATATATATATATATATAGATGTATATTTATGTGTATGTACAGTATTTGTATATATGTATATGTATATATATATACATCTATATATATATATATATATATATATATATATATATATATATACATCTATATATATATATATATATATATATATATATATATATATAGTTGAAAGTATGTCTGTCTGTGTGTTTCTTTGTGACCTATGTACACGAAAAGTACTGGACTGATCCTCACCAAACTTCACATGCTGACAGAACATGTACCCGGGAGTGTCCCGATGTAAAATAATTGCACTTCCGACTTCCGGTTTCCGAATGATGACGTCATCACCTGATTTCGTAACGTTAATTTTTCAAGTTCAGCCGATTGACATGGGACCAACGCCATTTACAATAGAATGAAAAACTAATGCTACAGTCAATTGAAGACAATGACTTCCGACTTCCCAGTTTCCGAATTATGACTTATGCATTCGACACACTTGCAAAAATGACCGTATGTATATTATACCGTATAATGATAAAATAATCATCTGTAAGTCATATTTTATTAACATTTTCTTTGTTCATTATTGTTATAACCATGGTTATAAAAACCATTTTTATTGTTACTGTATAACGTTTTTACGTCACTTCGGCCTGGATTCGGGATCAGCAATCAAATAATGTAAATCACGATTAAAAATTATTTTTTTGATGATGCGGGAGTTATCTTTATTAAAATCAGTAGAGGAAATATACACCATGTCTGATATTTGGGTCTTTCATGTCTCCGATGATGCCTTTATCTACAGGGACGCATCATTCCCCATGACAAAAACCGGAAGCAAAAGGGTCATAGCCGACGACACGGATTCCAAATTCCCAGGGTATTGTGTTGTTGTTGTTGTTGTTGTGTACTATTCTCTCATGTGCACGCGTTGAGTATGAAGCTCACTACGTTCGCTATTAAATGCTGTGCAGTGTATAAACACGATCTGGTTTGATTTCTATGTTGCGAATATTAAACGCTGTGTGGTGTATAAACACGATCGGGTTTGATTTCTATGTTGTGAATATTGTATCCACACTATTAAAAGTGTGTGTGTGTGTGTGTGTGTGTGTGTGTGTGTGTGTGTGTGTGTGTGTGTGTGTGTCAGTGTATGTGTGGCAGCCTCTACAATTTTATAATTAACTGTGACATATACTCCTTCAGACGTGCCGTCATCCACGGGATTCCTGTGCGGAGCACTGGTATCCCTGCCAGTATATATATATATATGTATATATTGTTGTGGGCCGGGGTTCGGTGGTGATCAACAACCACTCGGTGGAGCAGTGGAGTCGTCTCCCACCGAACACCCGGAATTTAGGTCGTAACCCTTGGATAACTCCAAAGGTCACGGGTCCCTTAGCGGACCATGGTCGCCAATATTTCGACGATGTGGAGTAGGGTTAATTGCCTAATTTCAATATACCTAAATACCCACATCGTCCAACTACCGGGGAAACCACACCATCGGCCGACTTTGTCCGAATTGAGTCGCTATCACCGACTCGGATCCGGCGTAACCGAGCGGAATTACCAAAGCCATGCTGGACCGGTTATTTATAAAGAATAATCAGGAGGGAGAGCACAAAAAAAGCAGAGTTATCACGAATAAAAGGCAGGCAATTTACAAGCAAAGGAAAGCACTTACACAATTCTAGTTGACAGAGTGGGCCCACAAACACGAACACACACACACACAAACACACACACACACACACACACACACACACACACACCCAAAAGAACTGGACCCCATGGGTCTATCTCGGTCAAGCCGGGCCGGGGTACTTGTCCACTTCGTGCGGCCACACCGCACGGGAAACCACCACTGTGGGACCCGAACCCATGACCCGAAGTCCACGGCCCACGAACGAGGCCACTCAACCATGATCACCACTGTCTCAGACCGCACCAGCCACGACCACGAATGTCTGCATAACACTCGTCGACAACCATAGACCGTGTCGCAATCGCCACGATCACCGTCTCCCGAACGCTCGTCCAGACAACCACACTCCTCCTCTTGAGGAGGGAGGAGCTTCTTCTCCCTGCCACTCGCCTCCTGATTGGATGGTGGATTGTCAGGCGACTCGTGGCAGCCTCCCGATTTGCTGGGGCATGCGTGTGGTGCTTGCCCTCCGCTCATTGGCTGGAGGAAACGCTCTCTGCTCCTCCTCGGAGCAGAGCTTCGACCCGAGGAGATGAAGGCTCTGCCCACATACTTATCGAAATAACTGAACTATAGGGACTCTGGCTGCTTGTGTGCACAAGGTTTCCAAATCCGTAACAATATATGTATCTAGGTAAATAGGTATATGGGTATATATGCATATATGTGTGTATGTACAGTATTTGTATGTATATGTATATATACATAAATATATATATATATATATATTTATGTATATATATATATATATATATATATATATACATATTTATGTGTATGTACAGTATTTGTATGTAATGTATATATATATATATATATATATATATATATATATATATATATATACATATACATATATACATATATATATATATATATATATATATATATATATTTATATTGTTGTGGAGTCCCACCCGCCGACGTGCGAACGACCGCGTTTAACCAATCGCGGCCGTTTCGCCCACCGACGTAGCAATCCAGTCGCGGCTTTCCAGATCAACGCCGAAAACCAGCCACGGGTGTGTTTTTAATCACACCACAGCCTTTTCCGTACTCTCCCCGCACGCTATAGGGTCAATCACCGAATTGTCGGTATACCTAATTATTCATGCGGGAAGGCTACTGAGAGGTTGTGCCTCGGCGGGAGCCGGTATGGGGGAACAGCTCTTCAGCCGTTCGCTCCGTT
>NC_140961.1:100784783-100834783 GCF_056783735.1 Eptatretus burgeri | reverse complement strand
ATAAGTAGTGAAACCACTTTTTAAAAACACTCAACTGCACCACATGTGTTTATTCAAGCCTGACCACTCCCCTATTTCAGAAAGGAACAAGATGTCCCACAGCATATTTGTGTATTTCGTGCAGCTATAAATCTATTTCTGTCTCCAGGCAGTACGGTACAGGGCATAAGGGCTAAGATATAAACATCTGATCCGTGGGGGATCACAGAATGAGTACCCTAAGGATGTTTCGTTGCAACATGCTCATCATCCTCCTTCCAGAATGTAACCATTATGGACAGCTGCTGGTGTTTTCCCAAAATGGAATAGGTTTTATTTACATTTTAACATATTGCACCCAGCTTTGGCAAGCAAATTGTTTTGCAAAGGGATTTTGGGGATAGCTACCATTTGTTTGTGACTTTGAAGGCCTGGTCTACATTGCCCAGAGACGTTGAGCATCCACCACAAAGTGTAGACTTGGCACCAGATGTATGCCAGACCAGGCAGGGTAAGCAGATGACTCCTTCATGAAGATTATTGATGAGCAAGCTGCTCGGCTTTCACTGACAATTCGAAATTGACATGATAATTCTCCTGAACCTATCTTGGTTTCCATAAACATACAATCCAAATCTTTAACACTGCTGCCTTCTGCTGGATTCTATGTTACAATCTCTTGGATGCCAGTCGACTTCCCTCACCATTGATGTTGATGTACCATACTCCCTTGCAGAGCCTTGTTGGTCCTGTTGAAGCAGTTTATTGACAATGATTAAACTGGGCGGTTTGCCATTGCCTTCCAAGCGTTGTTTGTCCATGCTCTATCATTTTTAATGATGAATGTCAAGCAAGGAAGCATCACATACCGAAGGTGAAGGAGGTTATGTTTTCACCCCTTTCTGTCTGTCTGTCTGTCTGTCTTTGTTTGTTTGTGTACAGGATATCTCAAAAAGTTATGGACGGATCTGGGTGAAATTTTGTGGACGGGTTGGGTGTATGACAAAGATGAACCGATTAGATTTTGGTGAAGATCCGGATCCGGATCTGACCAATAAAATTTTAAAAGTGATTCTTCACCATTGAGAGATAGAGCCAAAAACGGAATGTAGAATGATATTTTTAAAATCCATTGATTGGGCCTGATATGTTCTCATGGATTAAGCATTATGTGGTGGGGGTATGTGCTCTACTGAGTGCCCTTCTAGTTTTTGGGGAATGTGGTATGACTCAGCTGGGGTTTAGAACCACCAACATCCCAGATTCAGAGCAGATGCTCTGACAATTACACCATGGAAAGTCTCCATAAATTAAATAATCACAATCACTTTTCAGGGAAATTTGAGCAACATATAAATGTGTAAATACTGATTCATCACAAAACATGTCATTTCAGCTCACACACAGACAGTTCTTTATTAGTCACACAGAGCACAGAATGCATTCCCTGTGACTCCCAATGCACCAGACTGCATCCGATTTACATTCTTCTCTGGTCTTGTTTATGTCTAAAATAAGAAATATAGATGTTGGTTAAACAAACTTCCCAAAAGTGGAAGACAATGTGATTTGAGTCTAAAGGTTTTACGCAAGAAAAGCAACATTTCTTACGTGGAATTTTGGTTACGAAGGCTCGTGGAAGATATTTTACATTATATGAAAGTATATAGACAATCTAACACAACAAACAAATTGATGGATGGAATGAGATTCATAAAGATGCCATCCATAGATGTGTACACTACTTGGATATGGAAGGCAAAACAACCCGCTCAATTACAGACGACAGTTGACTTTTAGAGATCGCCTGTGCAGATTCTGAATCCATCAGAATCAGAAGCGGAGTTATATTTTCACGCGAATGCCGGTTCTACTCGGTGCCGATGTTGCCTGAGAGCTGTACATCCATGCCAGAAGGTAATACTCCCATGAATGGCCGGCTCAATGACAATTTATGGGTTGTAAATTTGGAGGACCCGCAGCCCCGAGTGTATGGACCACGTCTCTCTAATGTTGTGACACCTACGCCATGCTCATCCCAATGAAGGATATTCTTAATTTACCCATAACTAGTTTAACAATTTCCTCCTCCAGGAATAACCAATTATTCTGAATCGAGCAATGTGTAGGAGGTGAAAGATGTAGCAGGCATAAACAATTTACAGAATAAGGATTTATTAAATAATAAGGACCCAGACACGAGCACAAATGGACAGATCAAGTGGGATGAAGACACATGATGAACCATGATAATAAAGAAACAAATAAACCTTCATTCATACTCCAAGAGAGATTTTTGTCTGTCTGTGTGTTACCATTTTTCTCAAAGGTAGCCGTACGGATCTTCGTCAAGCACTCAGACGTTCACCAATGAGTGAGAGTGTTTCGGTCCAGAATAATTTTTTGGTAAATTAAAAAATATATGGATTGGTTTTGAATTTTACAAAACAAATTGCTCTAAAGTGCTTAAGCCTTTGTTGCTATGTGAAAGGTAATATCAAATAATCCCCCCCCCCCGCCCCCATTCCTTAGTGGGTGTAGGGACGTGTTTTCTGCCCCCACAAAAAAAATAGAAAGAAAATCGATTTCAAAATGCCAACAGGATTCAAACAGCACTGGGCAATGCCTGGTACCCCTGATAGTCTAATATATAAAGCTCATTGCAACCACTGACTCACTGACTCACTAACTGACTGATATTGGTACCTTCCATCGGTACCTTCCAGGTGATGTAGAAAGCTTAGATTTTGCGTGCTGATGGACATCGAAGCCGTGACACTGAGAAAATCACAGAACCATCAGGAAGCGACCGTAAATGAAAATATAAATAAATGAAAAAAAATAATGAAAATAAATAAATGAAAAAAGAAATGAAGCTGAGCGATCCGAGACAATAGGGAAGCATGCTTCATTATTGCTTACAATGTGTAAGCATGCCCTGCTGGTAATGCAATAAAACTAACCCTCGAAGGGCCCAGACACGCAATCCCACACACACACACACACACACACACACACACACACACACACACACACACACACACACACACACACACACACACACACACACACACACACAATCAGGCAAGTGTATATGCAGAAGTATATGGATGCAGAATCAGAAAACAAGGAGATGCAGCACTTCGTGAGCAGTTTGAGCTGCTCTTTGAATTGTGAACACTTTGTACTGCTATCATTCGACATCGTGCTGCAAACCTGCAGAGGTTGCATAATCCAGATTTGGAAGAAAGTTTTCCTGATGAGTTCAGTAATTTCTCTGGTCACCTGTCCAAGATTAACAAAGATCTGTTTGTTTGTTTTTGCATGCATTGTCGATGCACGTATGAGAGCGAACACACAACGCACATGGGGGGGGGGGGTATGCATGAGACAAGAGGGGTGGGAGTGGAAAGGACAAAACAGTGGGGAACAGAGACATTAGGAGATCTGTGGGAGGGAGAGGGATGGGGCGAGGTGCACGGGGTATACAAGATGGACACCACAGGAACTTTCAGGACCTTACACGATAGGGAACTTTCAGGAAGGAAGGAAAGGAAATTAGAAAGAGGTGGATTTTGGGTGGATTAACAGGGGTAGAAAAGATCGAGGATTTGGATGGGGGAAGATAAGAGGTGGTGGTGAACAGCTGCTTTGAAGACCTGGAGGGAATAATGGGATTGAAGAGAGTGTGTGAGTTTATTCCAAAGGTGGGGAAAAAGAGGAATGAAAGAGTGAAGGTGAGCAGTGATTCGTGATTTTGGTCGTTTTACCAGAAGGTGGTTGTTGGCAGACCATGAGTGCCCTGCGGAAATATTGAGGGTGGGGGGACATCGCAGACAGAGCAGGGGGGAGGGGTGAGACCAGAGAGTAGATGGTAGAAGACAGAAAGACCACCCACCTGCCTGTGGTGAGAGAGTGAGAGGCCCAAAGACTCAGCCTCATCATGGGAGATGCCAATGATCATAAATGCCTTGGTATCCACAGCGTAAAGCCGAGAAAGGTGAGAGGCGGGAGCACCAGCGAAGAGGGGAGAGCAGTACTCCATCAGGCTGTGGACAAAAGCTTTGTATGTGGTCAGAAGCTCAGGTGGGTTGAGGAAGGACTTTGTACGATGGAGGATTCCCAGTCAGCGACTGGCTTTGGAAGCCAGGTTGGAAATATGGCTTTCCCAGGAAAGATCATGGCAGATAGTGAGACTCAGAAGCTTGAAAGAAAGGACTTCTTCAAGAAGATTGTTGAGAAAATAGATGTGGGGGGGGGGGCGGGAGTTCAAACGGTCCTTTTGGAGAGACATCATGACAGTGTGAGATTTGTCAGGATTGAAAGATATGTTCCACATGTTGGACCAGTTTGTGATTTTATCCAGATCTGTAGAGAGCGACAAAGCTGCTGCTTGCCGGTCTGAGGGATGACAGATGGAACGGCAGAGGGTGGAGTCATTAGCAAAGAGATAAAGAGGATTTTCCAGAGAGTCGGAGAGATCATTGATGAAAACCAGAAAAAGAACAGGGCCTGGAACGCGATCTTGAGGAACTCCAGCGTGGACAGGAAGAGGGGATGAAAGAATTCCATTTAGGGCCACACGTTGACTGCGACAGGAGAGGAAGACTGCGAGCCATGAGTGGAGATGCCTTGGATACCATGGGAAGAGAGTTTGGTGAGCAGGGCAGGGTGCCAGACTGTGTCAAAAGCATGTGATATGTCTAGGGATGTTTCTCTAATTTCATGCACTGCGATCTGTAAATTTGGCCAATGGATGAATTTACCGTTGCTCGAACATTGAATTTTGATGACGTTATAGTCAATTTTTCTCGTAGTAAAATTTGTAACAGGACAGTCTTATGATCTAATCATGTGCTATAATCTCTGTTTCAGTCGAACTATTTTGTTACATATATGAATTTGAACTTGTGAATTCAAGGAGGGAAATGGGGGTACATGCCATGTTAGTACAGAGTTCCTAAGTAGCATTTTTATTTGCATGGCTTCGTTCACTTCTCGAGTTAGGAGTAATATGTTTTCCTTTATAGTGTAATTAAGACATTTTTCTTGCATTAATCTGGGCTTTTCTCATGCCTACTCATCACCTCTCTCTTGGTCTCGCTTGGCCTCGGGCCCCCGCAACCTCTTTATCCAGTCCTGGATACAGGTGAAAACGATCTATAAACAATACACAACAAACAACAATCAATGCTCCCACAAATTACCCACAATGCAATCCTAAGCGACGCAGATTTCTTAACAGTTCTTATCTTAGGGCCCATTTACTCACTCATCAAGAACACAGCACTACTGTACAATAGGGTGTTTCAAAAAAATGAAAGTTTGATTTTTGCTGCTCCCTGATTTTGCCTTTGTTCCAATACCCCATAAGAACTTATTGGTCAAAAATGAACAAAATTCCATGATATTTAGGGGTTCCTCAAGTTGGCACAATTATGTCCACTATGGAGAGGGCATTTTGCACTGCAATGTCAAAAAGCTCATCTTGGTCTCCTTGGAAAAAAACTATTCTTTCATCCTATATGACTGCTGTGGTTTTTGAAAATATCAAACAACCATATTAATTGTGAAGTGTACTGCGTTGTGCATATTCGACGGCAAGTTGTCAGTTACAGTTTGGCAAATTTTAACAATATTGTGCCAACTTGAGGAACCCCTAAACATCCTCCAATCTACTTCATATTTGGTGTGTATGTTTCTACTGTCAAATGGAACAAAGGCACACCCAGGGAGCCTGAATATTCATACTTTTATTTTTTACCCCCTATTATGAAGCACCCTACTTACTGTGCAAGGAAAACAAGACAAAGAGTTCTCGGGAGCTTTCTGTCACAATCCGGTGCAAAACTCCTCAAGCTCCATAATTGTGGCTTCCTTAAAGCCGTCATTGCTTTTGGGAAATAAATGTTCGGAGCTTTGGTACTCAACCCCACACATCCAGAGACCGAGGCGCTCTCTTTCCACATGCCATTCCTACAAACTGTTCTCTCGTGTTCATTCTTTTAGTTCTTTTCTCTTTTCTCCTCTCTCTCTCTCTCTCTCTCTCTCTCTCTCTCTCTCTCTCTCTCTCTCTCTCTCTCTCTCTCTCTCTCTCTCTCTCTCTCTCTCTCTCTCTCTCTCTCTCTCTCTCTCTCTCTCTCTCTCTCTCTCTCTCTCTCTCTCTCTCTCTCTCTCTCTCTCTCTCTCTCTCTCTCTCTCTCTCTCTCTCTCTCTCTCTCTCTCTCTCTCTCTCTCTCTCTCTCTCTCTCTCTCTCTCTCTCTCTCTCTCTCTCTCTCTCTCTCTCTCTCTCTCTCTCTCTCTCTCTCTCTCTCTCTCTCTCTCTCTCTCTTTCCACCCTCTACCATCTACCCTCTCTCTCTCTTTCTCACTCTCTCTCTCCCTCTCTCTCTTCCACCTCTTTCTCTCTTCCATCTCTCTCTCTTCCACACTCTCTCTTCCACATTCTCTCTCTGTCAACAGTTAACATAACCACATGTGAGATCAACTGATAAGCCCCATTCTGGGCTGCATGCGCTCTCATGGTGATGCTAACCACAGAGTTTTTCAATGCAGATTCACCCCGTACATCAGCCCCTAAAGTGACGCTAATGGCTGGCTATTTCAATGCAGATTTGCCACACCTGCACATTCTCTTGGCTTGAGCTGCAAAGCTCTTGTGTGTGCTTTGTAAAGACATGTAAGCAGAAGATAAGAACATTAACAAAGAGCTAATCCTCTCAGTCCCCCACCTTTTGGGTGGGAATGAGGAATAGGTCTGTGTAATATGAAAGCTAAATCTTGAACGGTTTTTGAAACATCACATCCACAATTAAAGTTACTGAGATGTTTGCCATGGCAACATAATTCAGCAAATCACAGCCATGATGTAACCACAATGAGATAATGTCATGAGGAATAGGTATCTGCAATATGAAAGCTAAATGTTCAACGTTTTTTTTAAAATATTGCATACACAAAAGTACATAGACAGATGATCGGTCAGTCGGGTGGTCGGTCGGAAAGAGCTCATTTTAATGTCCCCCGTCTCTGACATCGTCAGAGGGGTGGGAGATAAAAACATTCAGCCAGGAGTTTGAATAGCAGAGGACAAAACGGTCGGGTAGGGAAACCAAATATCTCGCTGTACACACCAAACGCATATCTATAACACAAATCATACGTCACGCTGATCGAAGCGAAGGATAAGAATTAAGTACCGTTCTACAAAAAGGTTTTATTAACCCCTAAATATCATTCCCACAGCAATATGGTTACATCCCATATTTTCATTTCCAACTTCCAAAGTGATACAACTCCATATATTTGTAAAGGATTTTGTGAATACATAAATTGTGCGCACCAGATCTTCTCGGAATCATCGGAGATTTGAAAGTACTTTTTGAAATAGACAAAGCTTTTTTTCTTGAGACAATCTTTGCTGTTATAGATTTCGGTGAAATTTACAGATTTGGTTTTGGTTTCGTGTTCATAATTCTGTTCGTTATATCGCACCATCTTGCATCATCTCCGCTGCAACACGCTCTTCGGCCGGGAGCAATTTCCGACTGGATGCTCATCTAAACATAACGACATGACAAGTAATTTGCTCCCTTTACTGGTAACATGTCGTTTTTGTGTTTGTATCAGGCTAATACGATGCATATCTCCACTGGACCACTGTTTGCCTTGTGATTAATGTGCTCGGGTGAGGCAGCATCCTTCTAAAGAACCTGAAAAATCCCAACACTGATAATAAAGATTTCCCTAACCCTTAACTTGAACCCAACATCCTGTCTTTGCATTAGAGGTTTGTGTTCGTGAATATTTCATTATTTGCTGATATTAAGTCGTTGATTGTTTTGATATTATGACCGATCTGCTTGCGGCGCTATGTGATATGTGACTGCTGTTGTTGAGATACTTTGTCACCCGTTGATGAGTTAAAGAAACGGGTTCAGATATCGCCTTCATTTTCATATTCCATCATTGTGAACTTCATTTGTCATGTCATTTCTATACATATTTTAAATTCTAGATTACAGCAAATTCCTTTGTCGAAATAAGGGTTTGAATGCAACTCGTGTTTTCAGCTTTTGTGTTAAATAGAAACAAATTACAGTTCATGCGTATTGCATTTATTGTTCAGGATGGTGAGAATGATGGCATTATTGATTGATTATAATCTGTAATACTTTTCCATGTCAATAGCAATGAGTTGTTATCTACTATTTTGTTCTTGAACTATAATTGCTTTGAATGAATTGCATTTCTCCATGGATGACGAAAGCTATTATTCAGAACGAGCACTCTTCTGCATGTTATTACCCCGCTTACATATTTATATCTGTTGGTGGTGCATTAGATTTGAGTTCTGTAATAAACATCAATTACACATTAGCTAGTTGATTAAACAACCCGATGAAATTGAGCTCTTTACTATTTTACAAATGCAAATCACTCGTATTCAATTCCTTGTCTTTGGCAGAATAAACAAACTGAGGCTCAAAAGATTACGGAGAACTTAAATGAAGGAGGAGGCCATTCGGCCTATAAAGCCTGCACAATCATGCCACCATATTCATACTTCCCCATTCCAACTACATTCAACTACCTTTGCAACTAAATTTTAAAACTGTCCACTGACTCTGTCATTACCCATGCAGGGGGACCATTATACACTGTCACAGCACTGGCGGCCCAGGTTAATCCGCCGACCCAAAATTAATGGGTAGTTAACACCGTCAGCCCCGGACGGCTGAACTTCTCCCTTGGAGGCCTACAGCTGAGACTCTCGGAGAGTAATGTGCACGTGGGAAAAGGGCGCAATGGCGGAGGGACGGACACATGGGGAATGGATGCACAGTGGGTTTACACTCGGCCCTCACTCCGCTCTCGTGCATTCCTTCCATCAATCTGACTGACTGACGTCGCTGAGCCACCGTTTTCTCCTCCGGGGTCTGGCTGGCTCGCCCGAAACCCAGGAAGGTGGGGCCTCCACCTGCTCGGATAGCTTCTGACGTCATGCACATCAATCAGCCTCAGGGGTGTGACTTCACCCACCATCACCCTTGGAGGCGGGGCTTCTGCCTGCTCAGCACGTTTGGTTGTTTGTTATTGTGGTTTTGGTTATAAAAACATTGAGAAAAGTCACAGTCACAGGGGGGCAATTCCAGACTGGGGGAACTTATTCTTAATCCCGAGCTAATTACCACGACATCACCCATCTGTGTGGTGACACAGAACACTTAAGTTAAGCTCACAGTTTCACTACTTAATTACATTGAGATGTCTCTGACAGTCCACAGACCAAGCAACTCTATTCAATCCTAACTTTCCTATTAAATTCCTCCATCTACCCCCACAACTGTAACAATACATTCACCACTCTCTGAGTGAAATACCCTCCCTGACTACCATCCTTACTGCCATTGCACAGCTTTATTGAAATACTGCCACTGCAAGTTGGTTTATAGGTTTAGTTTTGTTTCTTGAAGAGAGGGATGACTTCAGAATTAGTCTTATTCTACATAGGTACTCTTTGCTGATTATTTTACACATTTTTTGTGTTGTACCTGGGGGCCTACCTGCTTCTATTCCTAAGTATTTGTAGGATGCTTCGTTTCCTAGTTCCTGTATTTTTGTACTTTCAACGATTGAGATGGTGTTTGTTCTTTTTGTTTTTTCTTGTACAAATGTACATTTGGCACGTTTGTCAAGACCAAACTCCATTCGGATGTCCTCCGAGAACTGCTTCACTAGTTTTAGTTGATCTGCCAATTTCTTATCATTTGGGGCAAAAAGTTTGAGATCGTCCATGTCGAGTCGATGTTTCACCTTTGTTGTTTCTTTGGATATTTTTCTGTTGAATATCATATTGTATCCATGTCCTTGTCCATGTCCTTAGATGAGGTTACTCAGTGCGCCCAACGCCAGGTGAAACATGAGGGGGGGGGGCTGCACCTTGTAAGATACCACATTGCATCTTTACTTCTGAGATTTCAATGTTTCCTTCCAGGTAACAATATCAGCGTTGTGTTCCAGAGCATTGTTTTCTCAATCGTTGTGAATATCTGAGGGTCAATTTTGTATTGTTGCATGCATTTTATAATCCATGAATGTGGGACACCATCAAAGGTTTCTTTGTAATCTATCCAGGCTGTGGATAAGTTGGGTCGGAGCTTGCAGCTTTTGAGGATGGTTTTTGTTTAACAATGAATGGTCTATCATTCCATAACATCCCCTTTTACAAAATTTCTGCTTTGCCTCTAAAACTCTTGTTGAGTGAGGTGGTCATCAACTGCATCAGTGATTATATCTGTTAAAAGTTTGCATGTCGTTGATAGGCAAGTTATTGGTCTATATTTGTTGGGTAGATGGGTTTCTTCAGATCTGGGGATAAAAAGTGTTACCTTCTGTAAACCATTCATCCATTGGCTGTTTCCCTTGAATGAGTTCGTTAAACACTCGAGCGTAGTGAGGGCAGAGAGTATGTAGTTACTTTAGCCAGAAGTTTGGAATCCCGTCCGGGCCTGGCCATTTGAAGTTTGATGCTTTTGTGAGATGTTTTCGAATTTTCTCTTCATCAATTGTCATTGGGTGCACTTCCTGTAGCTGTTACTTTTTCTTTTCGAAGTGTCGGATCGACTCTGCTTCCTTGTTGTGATCTTTTTCATCTTCAAATATTATTTTTTGTCTCCCATCTCATTTATTTTCTCATGTGGCCCCAAAACAAAACAAACAATATATTTATGACAGCTCTTGCAGCTCCCATAGCTCCTTTACCCCCCGCCCCCACCAACCAGACATAATAATTTTAACTCATCCTGTAAAATCAAAAGCCCAGATATGATACACAAGCTTTATGTATTTTCATGTCACGAAGATATCCATTGCCGAAGAGTTGGTTACCATTCCTTGGTAATGATGCAGAGCATCGTCTTTCCAATTGTCGATGCCCATTAAATAAATCACCAAGCCTGCCATGTTCACAGGAGGCACTCCTGCAAGAATAAAGGTCCATTCACTGGGAGCAATCCATCGGTGGATTGTTTAGCACATACCCGTTCATTCAGGCCCTGCACCAGCCGACATGGTCCTGACAAAGCAGATGTATGTTTCATGGGACATCATTGCTCTGAATAACAGAAGCTATGCTTCAAGCCTGAGGATGGTGGCATTGTAATGGTTGCGCAACTTCAGCAAAGCTCACACCTCAGGCAGGGATGGGATGAAAACAATTCCATGTCCACGGGGTTGATTTGGCATGAATTGGCATTCAAGAAGACATGACCGTGGCAGATATGCCAACACGAACAGCCGAGCGAAGCTTTGCCGGAGATCCGCTAATGGCGTCGCTTAATGCGTAAACCAAAACTGCCCATCAAATTGGTTAATATGCCAATTTTCAACACGTCATGGAGCGGGAGAGAAACACACAGCCGCACAGCAGCAATCACAAACTAATTACGAAGTAATAAATACCCCACATGTCATGGAAACCTCGACAGACTTAACAAATACAGGTATGGTCTTATTGTATGCACTCAGGAGAAAACATGGGACTCAGAAAGGAGGTGACAAGACAAGAAATTACCTGTGCTTTGCAAACACCACTCACACACATCGCCCAGCTTCGCACCCATGGCTCTCATTCATGTCTCAGCGTGCACGGTCAGTCAGCACACAGCAGTTCTGTGCGGAGCTTGTCCTTAAGTACACACCAAACTACCATGAGGAGCTCTCTCACTGACCGCACAAACCCCTGCAATGCACGAACCATTGGGCTGCATGAACCACTCCAACAACTGGCCACACTGCATACACTGTTCGTCCTTTTGTCTTTCATGGGGCGACAAACCCCTCATGAACCAATCAGAGTGCTAGTGTGTCATGCACAAGCTACACACACTTGGAGCACTCACGAACTCCCAGGACAACTGGAAGCACTGCATGGTATCCACATCCTATAACGTGCCACAAGGCCCATCAAACCGCATGCCCAATGGCCAACAGGTTTTGGAAAATGATACGCAGACCAATGTACAACACGGAAAGGTCAAGAATGTTGAGAGGGGAGAAGGGAGAGCTTAAACACAAACACTGTGGTGGGGGTAGACAAGGGCTCTGTAAACATGTGCTTGACACGTTCTCTCTCACGGGACTTACATTACACTTATGCTCGCATGAACTATGAAATAACTATTCTAACCTACACCCCATTTTACTTCCGAGACCATATCCAAAACAATATCATCTCCATAATTTCCCTGCTTTAACCTCAGCATCAGTGTTTTTTTCCCTTGAATAATGGAGGTACTCAACAGGACGTTGCCTAAGTTATGCTAACCCTCGAGGGAAGCAAGAGGCAGACGTTTCGGGTGTTCACCCTTCGTCGGAGCAAAACGGAGGGATGGGATGGTGCAAGTGTTTGTATCGGGTGGGAGTGAGTCAGGGGTGCTTGCGTTGGAGGAGATATTTTTACTCCGAGGAAGGGTAAAGGCCAAAGTATCAACACTTGGTGATCTTTTACGGCAGGTAACTTCAACCGTCGTATTTCTCGTGTTTTTATATCTCGAACAACCAACAACAAAAACCCACAACTCATAAAACCAACCACCACCCATGAAGAGCACTCAAAAGCTATACATTAACTGTCTGACCCACAATGCCCATGCATCTCAAATTCTGAATCCAACTTTGGTTTTTAGTTTTGTGCTTTTGTGGCATTTTGTAAATACTTGTTCCTTTGTGTTTTATTAGGTCACCATAATGGGTGACCCTTATTGTCAGTAATTCTGTCTGTTTGTTTGGATGTTTGTTCGTTTGTCATCAGCATAATTGGTAGTAAACGTTGGCCGATTTTGACCAAACTCGGCTGCTAAGGAATGGGCGCACTGGTTTAAGACTTTTCAGAATTTTCTTGCCGTACCCCCCCCTGAAGGACTGAACAGACTGTGTTTTTTGACAAATTTTGTCACACAAAGGATCTTTAAGAGTATTGTGGACTGTACTGCATATGAGAGACCGCCATTGGGATATTGAAGGCTTTGTACATAAAGCCAACTAATGAGATTTCCGCCTGCCATCGCCTCGCTACTCGTCGACAACAAGCTGACGAATCCCTGGACAAATATCTACAGGCCTTAAAGACTTTAAGTAAAGACTGCAACTTCAAAGCCGTGACAACCGCTCAACACCAAAAATAATCCATCAGAGACTCATTGATCAGATGGCCTACAATCCTCATTGATCCGTCAACGTCTCCTGGAAAATACGACGGAATTGGTGACTGCGTTTGATCAGGCCAGGGCATTAGATTTGGCACAAAAGAGTTGTGAGCAATACTGTGTGCCTTTCGGGGTCATCGTTTGGTGCAACTGCTTCTGAGCTGAAAAGTGCTGTTGAGGACTCTCCTCTCTGTTCATCCGAATCTGCTGCTGTTGACTGTAAATGCTCATTTGCAGATACTGAAAGCATCTGCATCAAGATGTCCTGCATCCAAGGCCACGTGTAACAAGTGCCAGAAGAAGGGACACTTTGTAAAAGTCCGCTATTTGTCATCAGCTTCCGCAGTTTCTGGTGCTACTTCAGCTTCAGTGGGTGGCCCATCCCTTGCCTTTATGACATCCGCAGCCACTCCTCCGGTGTTATCGAAAGCAGCATCTAAAGTTGTCAGCAGTGGGGTTGAAGCCGATGGCCTCGTCGACAGTGGAAGCACTGAAAGCTTCATTCATCCGGAGCTCGTCGGATGACATTCCCTAAAGATTTACCATTTGGACAATGCCATTTCTATGGCATCGGCATCTCTTTCAACAAAAACGCTTGGGTTCTGCATAGTCAATATAATTTTAAACGGATGGAACTATCAAGATGTGCAATTGTCCATACTTCCCGAGCTTTGTGTAGACGTTGATGCATAAAGCTGGCGAATTGTTCCTGTTCCTACAGGAACCTTATCATCATTCCTTTTCCTAAAATCCTCGGGCAAGATTTTCAGCATCAGCACAATAGTGTTACTTTCAAATACGGCTGTATTCTGCCTCCTCTCATTCTTTGCAGACTGACCACCCTGTGCGTTGACCCTCTGGAACTCTTTCCTAATCCGATTGCCGAATGTCATCCGATTGCCGCCATGTCACGCTGGTACAGCTTTGATCATCGAAAATATATTTGAAAGAACCCTAGTGGCTGTTATATGACAGAATCATACGTTGATCCGAGTAATTCCCCGTGGCGTGTGCAAGTCGTTGTCACTAGGGATGAAAACCACAACAAACAGCTCGTGATTGATTATTCTGACACGATCAACAGATTTACACAACTTGATGAGTACCAGCTCCCTCGTATCGATGACACAGTCAATAAGATTGCTAAGTGTCGCATCTTCAGCACCATCGATCTTCATCGTGCCGACCAACAGGTGCCCATAAAGAACAAAGACAAGCCATATACGGCCTTCAAATCCAGCGGAGGCCTCCACCAGTTCACTGGAGTCCCATTTGGCATCACGAATGGTGTGGCTTGCTTCCAACGTATTATGGATTCATTCATTAAGGAGGAGAAACCTGATGGAACATTTGCTTACCTTGATGATCTGACTGTTTGTGGCATGATACAAGCCGAGCACTATGTCAACCTGAAGCAGTTTCTTGAAGCAGCAAAAGGAAGAATATCGGCTATAATGAAGATAAACGTGTGTTTTCGACCACTGCGTCTCAGCATCATGGGCCAGATAGTAGAAGATGGTCAAATGTTGCCTGATCCTGAACGTCTCCACCCCCTGCAAGAGCTGCCTGTGCCTCATAACATGAAGTCTCTCCACCGGATCGTTGGGTTCTTCGCCTACTATTATCAGTAGATTCATGACTATTCGAGTAAGATTCGCCCCATTCGTGCCACAAAAACTTTCCCCACCTTGAAGGGGGCTGAAACAGCATTCCAGCACCTCAAACGAGACATTGACGAATCAGTGGTAAACGCAATCGATGAGTCAATACCTTTGAAGTCGAGACTGATGCATTGGAGTTTGCTCCAGTTGCAACACTCAATCAGGCGGGCGTCCCGTAGCCTTCTTCTCCTGCACCCTTTAGGGGTCTGAGACGCTTTATGCATCAGTTGAAAAGGAAGCTCAGGCATTCATTGAAACCATCCATCATTAGAGGCACTATCTGACTGGGAAACATTTTACACTCAAGACTGATCAGCAATGAAATATGTAAGTTAAATGTTTGACAAACGACAGGCAAACATGTCAGTTACATGTTTGACAAAAGAGAGAATAGTAAGTTAAGGAACGACGAGATCACGTATTGGCACATGGAGTTATCTTGCTTAGATTTTAATGTCATATATGTGCGGGGAAGGAAAACGTACCTCCTGACACCTTGTCAGGTCAGGTCACCCCACTGTCAGGTCAGGTTCGATCTGTGACCTGCTACAGGTACCATGTAAACCTGTACTAACCTGTTCCATGGTCGGGTTGTCGGCGACTAAACCGTCTCCCCCACCAGGTTTTCTGGTGAGGAGGGTGTTTGGATATGGACACCCAGCAGGATTAAAAACAAAACCTGTCAAAGGGCGGAGGAGCTCCTTGTGAGCCAACAGCCATCCATATCTAGTGCCCAACTGTGTCTGCGGACGTCCTCCTGCAGTTGGGTCACTTCTTATTAGGAGGTTGGTGGCAGGATTTGCACTCCGGCCACCGTAAAACCCTTCATTCCGCAAAACGCAAAAACGCAAAAAAATCTGAAAACCCACTCCGTGGGAGTACCTCCTGTGCAGCTTCTCTTCGTAGGGCAGCTCACCGGATGAAGGGATTGGGGCAAAGCCTTCGGGACCCCCAATCTTTGATAGGAGGGAAACCACGGGGTAACATCCCTGGGTCAGATTGCGGGAGAGTGTGTCGGAGTGGTGCTGAGGAGTGGTCGGAGTCGTCCACCAGACGGCAGTCTCCTTGGGTTAACCTGAGGCGGTCCCTTCGGGTGGGTGCCTGGAATGTCCTATCCCTAAGAGAGGATGATCACCTGTCTCTGTTGCAACAGGTTGACCATCATCTCAAGGAGATGGGGATGGGCCTGGCATCTGCCTGGGGGATGGCCAGATGGAGGCCCCTGGAGTACCGGCGGAAAGTGGACGCAGCGACGTGCTGTTCTGGCACATGCTCCCATACCTGACCTGACCTGACACCTTCTTGAGGTCATACTGTTCAAGAACATGCCAGGACCATCGTTCACTACTTGACCTTCATGAGTCACTATGCCATCCAGGAGTCACACATATGTACCACTTCATGAAATCCAGAAACCTTCCTCACTCGGTGGACGATGTGCGACGGATGACCGGTTCATGCAAAATCTGTGCAGAGTGCAAACCTACATTCTATCAGCCAGAAAGGGCTCATCCCAAAAAAGCCATTCAGCCATTCGAACGCCTTAATTTAAGGATTTAAGGACCTCTCCCAAGCACCGACAAAAACCAGTACTTCCTCACCGTCATAAAGGAGTTCTCGAGATTCTCTTTTGTGTTCCCTTGTGTATATATAACAACTACCATCATTGACTGCCTTTGCCAACTTTTTGCCCTCTTTCGAATGCCTGCTGACATTCCTTCGGACCGTGGACCCTCCTTAATGAGCAGAGAGCTCCCTGAATTCCTTACAAGAAAGGCATTGCTAGCAGCAGAACCACGAGCTATAATCCGCAGGGTAACGGACAAGCAGAAGGTTACAACGAAGCAGTCTTGAAGGCGATCATTATGGCTTTGAGGTCACATCGATTGCCTACCAAGTGTTGACAAATGGTCTTGCCTGATGTGTTGCACTCGATTGGTTTTCTCTTGTCAACAGCAGTGAACGCTACTCCCCATGAAAGACTGTAAGATTTTGCTCATCGGTCTGCGAGTGGTAGTTCGGTACCGACTTGGTTGTGCGTGCCTGGACCTATCTTATTCAAAAGACATGTACGCCACGCCACAGTAAGACAGAACCACTCATCGACGAAGTGGAAGTCCTTCAAGCGAATCCACAGGATGCCCATGTCCGCTACCCGGATGGCTGGGAAACCACCGTATCCATCGGACATTTGGCACCGACAGGAGACACGAAGGAATGTGAACAACAAAATGATGCACCTCGTGATTCGGAGAGTGGGACTGGCAGAGTTTCTCCAGAAACCAATGATCCCAGCTTCATGCCCCCTCGAGTTATTGAGCAAAACACTGAGAATAATGTTGATTCGCAACCTTTGCGAAGATCAGAACGTGTCGAACGAACCCCCCCCCCCCTATCCGTCTGGACCTCTGAGCATTGTCTTTTCTGAGCAAGAGGAGAATGACATCGTTGTATGTTCGATTGTGTCTGAGTTTTGTGATTGTGATAGTTTGATTTTGTGATGGTGTGACAGTTTTTGATAACTTTTGTATTTTGCTTATTCTTCTCTTTTATTATTGTTGTTTATTTTATTGCCACTCGCCATGTTTGTGTTGATTAAAGCCGACTGAAAGGTCGATTCAGCTACTTCTGCTTCACTCACCGCACTGGAAAATGTGGGGACAGGAATACTGGACTAAATGGTGGAGACTTGTAATACCCTCCCTCACCGACTGGTGGCGCAACACGATACACATTTACATAGAGAATTTGCTTCCCACGGGACTCCCCTCCAAAACCACCAGCAAAGATAAAAACACCCCGACACACTAATTAGGGGCATGCTGATCCTACGTACCAAGTCTGGATGTAATTGGCCCAGAACCGTATGGGAAGTAGCGCGACAAACACACAAACACTGGTCCGTGAATTGCAGGAAGAATTCTTTCCGCAGAATTTTTGTGGAAGCTGTAGCGTCGGCACCGCTACTCCGCCACTACGATTAGAACTTGAATATGAAATCTCTTTTTGATCAGTAAAATGGTCTGGCAACAACAAATAAAACAAAAGTGATGATGTCAGAGGTGACACCATCTTGGAGTACTTTTCCATCTTGGAGTACTTTTCCATGTTGGTGTAACCTAAAAAAAGTGAATTTTTCACAACTTCTGCTCCAATTAAGTTGAGGCTTCCCATGCTATGCTGGAGCAAATGGGAACTAATGGCTTTTGTTTTTTTTTCTCCAAATTTTGATTTTGCAATCACCATGGCAACCAGGTTGGATTAAAAAAAAAACCGAAAAACTTCTTCTCCGAAACCGGAAATGCTATCGATGTGATACTTGTCACGTGACGATCGGCTTCCCGTGTTGCAAAAAAGTTCTTTAAGATGAAGTGGTCAGTCCGGTGGTTTGGCAACCATGTTGGAGTAAAGGTGAATACCTTTGTTAAAAATCTTCAAAAACGTTCCACCGATTGATGTGAAACTCGTCACACGTGATCGATTACCCCTGGGGGAATGTGTCTGCCGTCAACGATGACGTCACAGGTCACGTGCTCTGATGTTGGCCTCCTTTGGACAAGGGATGCTTGGACCCTTAATTGCATCACTGCTCGCAGTTTTAATTATCATTTGAAATGAATGTTTTTACTTTTCGGTTAAAATAACGGTGAGTTTATCGGATTAATCTTTTCAACATCCGCTGAATTTCAAGAATTATAAACGAAGAAGTCTATTTTTTTGAATATACACCGTCGAGGAGCTGCGGGTCCTCGTGACGTTGCCATTGGCAACATGACGCGCCATTAGTTTTTTATTTTTTTTTTTTTTTTCTTCTTTATAGTGATGACAGCCTCCAACAGTTCTTCCGTTGCAACGAAACGCACGGAGTTTTCAGGCTGCTCCGAGTACGAGGTGACGTGTGCGAAGGCCTTTTGGAAAGGCTTCATTGTTCGCTCGACGATGGAATACTCGATGAGGTCCGAGGACCTGAAGAAGCGGGTGAAAGTGGCTTCATCTTCTCTGAGCTGTGAGCACGTTCGAGCTGTGTTGTGGACAGTTATAGTGTGGCCCAAGTGGAAATTTGGCCGAGCCCGAGGTAGTTATTTTGAGTGTGGCCCTTGGTGGACAATTATAGTGTGGCCCAAGTGGATATTTGGCCGAGCCCGAGGTAGTTATTTGGAGTGTGGCCAGGGTGGACAATTGGAGTGTGGCCAGGGTGGACAATTGGAGTGTGGCCAGGGTGGACAATTGGAGTGTGGCCAGGGTGGACATTTGGAGTGTGGCCAGGGTGGACAATTGGAGTGTGGCCAGGGTGGACATTTGGAGTGTGGCCAGGGTGGACATTTGGAGTGTGGCCAGGGTGGACATTTGGAGTGTGGCCAGGGTGGACATTTGGAGTGTGGCCAGGGTGGACATTTGGAGTGTGGCCTGGGTGGACATTTGGAGTGTGGCCAGGGTGGACAATTGGAGTGTGGCCAGGGTGGACATTTGGAGTGTGGCCTGGGTGGACATTTGGAGTGTGGCCAGGGTGGACAATTGGAGTGTGGCCAGGGTGGACATTTGGAGTGTGGCCAGGGTGGACATTTGGAGTGTGGCCAGGGTGGACATTTGGAGTGTGGCCAGGGTGGACATTTGGAGTGTGGCCAGGGTGGACATTTGGAGTGTGGCCTGGGTGGACATTTGGAGTGTGGCCTGGGTGGACATTTGGAGTGTGGCCTGGGTGGACATTTGGAGTGTGGCCAGGGTGGACATTTGGAGTGTGGCCAGGGTGGACATTTGGAGTGTGGCCAGGGTGGACATTTGGAGTGTGGCCTGGGTGGACATTTGGAGTGTGGCCTGGGTGGACATTTGGAGTGTGGCCTGGGTGGACATTTGGAGTGTGGCCTGGGTGGACATTTGGAGTGTGGCCAGGGTGGACATTTGGAGTGTGGCCAGGGTGGACATTTGGAGTGTGGCCAGGGTGGACATTTGGAGTGTGGCCTGGGTGGACATTTGGAGTGTGGCCAGGGTGGACATTTGGAGTGTGGCCAGGGTGGACATTTGGAGTGTGGCCTGGGTGGACATTTGGAGTGTGGCCTGGGTGGACATTTGGAGTGTGGCCTGGGTGGACATTTGGAGTGTGGCCTGGGTGGACATTTGGAGTGTGGCCTGGGTGGACATTTGGAGTGTGGCCTGGGTGGACATTTGGAGTGTGGCCTGGGTGGACATTTGGAGTGTGGCCTGGGTTGATATTTGGAGTGTGGCCTGGGTGGATACGTGGAGTGTATGGGTGAAAATTTGGAGTGTACGAGATAGAAATCCGAAACGTAGTCCGGGTCGAAATTTGGAGTGTAGCGGCGGTGAAAGCTACCACTGATTAGGACAAGTGAGAAAAATAATCCGAGGCAACATTTTAAACAAGAGCAAAATGAGCAAAGTAATTAAGATTCATACCGAGATCACTCACTTCAGTCAGAGCTTATGTCGAGACCAGGGAAACGACACCCAAGGAGTGACGAATCCTGAGTCTCGTAATACGCTCGTTGACTGGTGTTACCTCAATTATCATTGGAGTCAGCTTATTGGACACAGATCCAGCAACTCCTTGGGCATGGTAATCATCATAGCAACCAGACCAACAGTAGGTTTAACCACCCACCATGATTGCAGAACTATCCACTCTCCAAACCTCAGAGAGTGCTGCAATACCTATGTTCAAAAGCTTGAGCTCAGGTGATAACAGAGACAGGTGATCATCCTTTCTTTGGCATGGGACATTCCAGACACCCTCCCGAATGTTGATCTCTGTAAAGCGTTTGATTCAGTGAATCGGGATGCCCTCTGGAGGGTTCTTGGTCTTCATGGGGTGCCACCAAAACTGATCAATCTGATGTCTGAACAATACTCTGGTACTGCGAATGCTGTGAGATGTGGTGGTACCATCTCTGTCTGATTTCCAGTTGTTACTGGAGTTTGTCAGGGATGTGTACTGGCCCCCACTCTTTTCATCACTTCTATGGACTGGATTCTGGGGAGGATGTTGGAAAGATCAAGCTCTGGTGCATCGTTTGGGAATGTCAAGATCTCTGACCTTGATTTCGCAAATGATGCCGTCATCTTTGCGGAGACTTTCGATTTCCTTTTGTGGGCCTTCAAGGTGCTGAATGAGGAGTTGGAGCTGCTGGGATTATGGATTTCCTCAGTCAAAACTAAGATCCAGGCTTTCAATTACATCTTGGATGCTGGATGCTGTTGTCCTGTCTGTACCTATATGTGGCAAGGATGTTGAGGTCACGGAGAGATTCACTTACATTGGCAGTGATATTCATGTCTCCGCTGGCTGTGAGCCAAAGATCAACAGACATCTGGGTCAGGCCTGGGGAGTCCTGGATTCACTAGATCATGGGGTGTGGTTCTGCAGGTACCTGTGCAGGAGGATGAAAATCTGAGTCTTCAGGGCCTTGGTGCTTCCAGTCTTGCTCTCTGGATGTGAGACTTGGACTCTGACCAGGGATCTAAGATGGAGCCTTAATTCCTTTGCTTTCAGGTCTCTTTGGAGAATCCTTGGCAATCGCTGATCGGACTTTGTGTCCAACGAGCGGTGCTGAGAGAGACTCAAATGAGATTTGTTAACTGCATCGTCAGTGAGCGTCAGCTGCGGTTGTATGGGCATGTGGCTCGTTTTCCTGACGCTGATCCTGCTCACCAGATTCTCTCAGTGAGGGAGCCTCGTGAGTGGAGGCCAATGGGCTGACCACATGCCTCGTGGTTGCAGCAGGTTGATCAGAATCTTAAGGAGATGGAGATGGACCAGGCATCTGCCTGGGGGATGGCTAGATGGAGGCCCCTGGAGTCCCGGCGGAAAGTGGACGCAGCGACGCGCTGCTCTGGCGCATGCTCCCATACCTGTCCTGACCTGATTGTCATTTGGTGCATTTCCTGTGGCTGTTGCTTTTTCTTTTCCAAGTGTTCCTTGTGTTCACTCTGCTTCCTTGTGTTCTTTTTCATGTTCAAATATACTGTTATAGATTTCCGCCGGTTCGGCGTGCGCACGACCTTTTCAGCCCAATCCAGGCCGCGCGTCCACCGAACACGACAATCTAGTCGTAGCTTCCGCGACAATCTAGTCGTAGCTTCCGGATCAACGCTGAAACCCAGTTACGGGTGTTTTTAACACACCATAAACCAGCCAATCCCTCTGTCTACGCGCTACAGGGACGACCGCCGAATTGTCGATGAACCTAATTATTCGCGCGGACAGAGATACCGGGAGTTTATACCTCGCCGGACCTGCACGAAAACGAGCCGCTTTCGCGGCTCATTCCGTATGCAAATGCCGAGTGGTTATATATCGCCAAGTCCCGTCGGACGAGATTATTATATTTTTCGGCTTTAATTAGCCAGTTAATTCCCCGAACGCTCCATGGCAGTTATTGTGAGGAAGGGATGCAACGAGCAGGTGACATTCAACAATGGGGACATTTATTTGTACACAGGCATGCAAGCAATGAATGAATGGGGATAGGGGACAGGACATGAGCAAAAGCCTACAGCCGATGTCTATTATGCAATGTACATACACTTAACAGTTTGTTACTTACTACAAGACAAGGCACCACAGACTTTTACGCAAAAACCCAAGAAAGAAAGAATCGGCTCGTGAGCCTTTAATGTACTCGGGGCCGGAATGACCGGAATAGGCCCCGAGAGACTGGGCAAGCTACCTGGCCACCCTCGTGGTGACTCGATGAGTCCCTTCTATCGGCGACCCCTGGTGTCTCTGCTCGGCCCGGTGCGTCGCGAACGCGCCAGTTGCTTGGACGGCTTGATGAGCAGCTTGTACGGTTCTCCTCGTTCGTCTGGCCTTCACCGCGGCCTGGCCTAGCCGACGACGCACTGGAGGAGCGAATGGGTCTCGACCCCAGCTTCCTGCTGGCAACCCTTCCACTCCGAACTGCAATGGCTCAACTCCTGCCAGTCTCCAACCCAGCCAACACCACGAACTCCGCTCTACCACCAGCCACTGCTCAACCCTACACTACGAACTCCAGCAAGCGCTGCTCAACCGCTCACCACTGCTCAACTGCTCACCACTGCTCAACCGCTCACCACTGCTCAACCGTACACACCACAAATTCAAGCAACACACCACCGCTCAACTCAAGTGCCTTGCCGGCGAGCGAACGCGGCTTTTTATTGCCCCGAGGGGAGGGGACGCTCTGGGCTTCACCACCCGAAATCAGCGCCCTCCCGCTTTTCACCTTTGAACCTTCACCCAGGATGGATCCGCCCCTTTCACTTCCGATTGGCCAGCTTCTTCAGAGGGTAAGACCTTTTTGATCCGTTTTGCAAGTCATGCTTGCACGCGGACGTGGTTGAAATCACCGGCTTCACGCGGACGTGGTTGAAATCACCGGCTTCACGCAGACGTGGTTGTCGTTGTTGTTATTGTTGTTGTTTGTTAAAATAAAAGATAGAGAAAGAATAATGGCTAACTCAAAGATGCACAGCCCGGCACACGAATAAATCCCTTTATACATAGGTGGGGAAATCTAACCTGGAACACACACTTACCGAAATAACTGACCTCTGGGGAACCTGACTGGTGTTCTGTGAATTTCCACAACCGTAACAATACATTTCCTGAATTTTTCTTGGTCCTCTTTTTTTTTTTTTTAGGGAGAGTTGTCACATTTTGTTTCCACGTCCCAAACACTTGGTAGAACTTTTTCGGGTTGATTTCAAACTGTTCATTTTGATTTCTTCTATTGTTGGCCTCATCATAGTTTTATTTTATTTTCTTTGCTATCTGTTGTTTATTATGGGCAGCTAATGGTTCTAGTCCGATGTTTTCTATGTTTTATGAATTTTTTTATTTGTCTGATTCTTTTCATGGGCTTTCGGCTTTCATTTCCTCTCTTGAATTGTTGTATTTGCCCCGTTTCTACTCTAAGTCGGTCTCTCTGCTTCTCAAGTCTCTGTTTCCATGGTGGTGTTTTGTTTCTGGTCAGATCATCAGATCTATATTTTTGTGTCGTTGTGTACCTGCTATTTTCTCTTGGACATACAGTGCTGCTGCAAAACTCACATCGTTAATTTCTCTCAGATTAGGTGATTTTGAGAGCATTTAAATGACTGCTTGATTCACTCTCCTTACTTATATCTTCAACTGTTTGTTGTTGTTTATTCGGTGGAGATGTGGTCTTTGCTGGGGTGATATTAATTTAATTTCCTCTATTTTATTAGCCGGCTCATCTTCTAACCTACGCTGTTCATTACCAACCTCCTCTTCCTCGTCTTCATTCTGTTGTCCATTATTCTCCTCTTCATTGTGATCTATCTTTGTTGCTATTATTTTTTTTCTGTTTGCAAAGGTGGTATTTCATCTAAGTTAGTAATTTTGAGTTGAACTTTCTCTCGGGGTGCTGCTGCAGCATTTCCTTTTGTCATTCTCTAGTCCTGTTGTGGAGTTTTCAGTTTTTTGTGTCTTTATTCAGCTCTACAATCTGTTGACCAATTTCTGTTTCTGTTGTTGTGATTAAATTTGAAATTTAATCTCTTTCTGTTTTCCTCTCTTGTTCTATTTTCTGTGTTGCACCATTAAGTTCTGATGGTTGTTCCTTTTCTTTGGGAGTTTGTACACTGGGAATCTCATCCCAAATGTATGTCCCGTCATGATATGGTGGCATTGGTGGCAAGTCACCATTTATAGGTGACCAGTCATTTCTTATTCTTTCTTCAGTTTGTTCATCTGTTATTCTTGGTTCCTCCTCTGTGAATATTTTCTGTTTGAGGATATTGTTTTTCTTTATGTTTAGTGCTATTAAAATTACCTTTATCAGAGCATAGTCTTCAGATTATTTCTTCCCAGGTGTTTGTACTTTCTTTCCTCATGCCTTTTCATCTGGCATATTCCATTGCCCATAATAACGTCCATTTTTCCTTCTTTGTCCAAATTTTTGATTCTGATTCGCTCTTCTTGGGTCATCCGGTTATTGTCTTGTATTTCTTGCTGTCTTGCTTTATCAGTTATTTACTTTATTCTTTCCTGGGTCGAGTACTTATTGATCATTGAAGCCACTCGGATAATTTTTTTGGTGGAACTCTTTCGGCCTTGGCTGCCAGCTTTGTTCGTTACAATTGTTTCATCATTCTTTCTCCTTCACTGCTAACCCCCCGTGCTTCATGTGCAGAATACACTTTTCCTATTGTAGTTATATCTGTAGCAATTTTGTTTAGCTAACTTACTCCTCCCCCTCATACTGGTGGAAGGGCAAAATGCATTGTAAATGTAGTTCGAACTATCCCCATTGTTTTCTTGCTCATTTGCTTACTCTGTACTCAAACACCCATTCTCCTACTCTGTACTTGAACCTTATTCTCAAACACGTAGTCTCAAACCTTTATTCTCAAACTTTATCCTTTAATACTTCTCGACTTTTTTGCAGATTCCAACCACATACCACACCAACACCACAACAAAAACCATGAACCACACAAATCGATTCAGTAACACCTCAATCGCATGCATCAAAAATGTTTAACATTGCAGAGCCAGGTGGCCAGCACTGCAAGCATTCTTATCACCAACTATGTGAGCGTTCTTATTACCACCAGCACTGCCAGAGTCGTACCAGCCGTCCCACCCATCGTATCCCTGGACCCAATCATGATGACTGGATATCAGAGTACCAGCCAATCAGCATGACTGAATCATAAAAAGCAGATGTGAGAGGCAACAGAGGTGAGGGTGATAAAATCTCTGGTGCAGTCTAGTTCAGAGAGAACCAGAGAGGAATCAGAAAGCTGGAGAACCATGGAGGAACTGGAGAGCTGGAGAACCAGAGTCCTGGAAAGTTGAGCCAGAGTTCAAAGGGAGCTCGAATCAAGTCCAGTTCTGCAGAGTTGAATCCAGTTCTGCAGAGTTGAAGCCAATTCTAAGGAGGGGAGTTAAATGCTCGAGTAGAGTTTGTTTGGGAGATCTGCTGGTGCGAGAGCAGCTTTGAGGGGAATTGTGCCAAGCACTGCACCTGAAGGACGCAGCAGGTGAGTGCAGTGTGGAGATGTGGGTTCCGAGCCATGGTCACCTCCTCCCCAAGGACAGTACCTCCTATGTGCCTGGTAGAACTAACCACAACTTTTGAGTGTAGGTCAGGTATGGGAGCATGTGCCAGAACAGCGCGTCGCTGCGTCCACTTTCCGCCGGTACTCCAGGGGCCTCCGTCTGGCCATCCCCCAGGCAGATGCCAGGCCCATCCCCATCTCCTTGAGATGATGGTCAACCTGCTGCAACCACGAGGAATGTGGTCGGCCCACTGGCCTCCTCCACTCATGAGACTCCCTCGCTGAGAGAATCTGGTGAGCAGGATCAGCATCAGGAAAACGAGCCACATGTCCATACAGCCGCAACTGACGCTCACGGACTATGCAGGTAACAAATCTCATCCGAGTTTCTCTCAGCAACCGCTCGTTGGACACAAAATCCGACCAGCGATAGCCAAGGATTCTCCGAAGAAACCTGGTACCAAAGGAATTAAGTCTCCATCTCAGATCCTTGGTCAGAGTCCAAGTCCATAGAGCAAGACTGGAAGTACCAAGGACCTGAAGACTCGGACTTTCGTCCTCCCGTACAGGTACCGGCAGCGCCACACCCCATGATCCAGTGAATCCATGACTCCTCAGGCCCGACCCAGGCGTCTATTGACCTCTGACTTGCAGCCAGCAGAGACATGAATATCACTGCCAAGGTAAGTGAATCTCTCCACGACCTCAACATCCTCACCACAAACAGACACAGACAGGACAGCAGCATCCAAGATGTCACCGAAAGCCTGGATCTTAGTTTTGACCCAAGAAACCCGTAATCCCAGCGGCTCCGACTCCTCATTCAGCACCTCGAGGGCCCCCAAAAGGATGTCTAAACTCTCCGCAAAGATGACTGCATCATCTGCAAAGTCAAGGTCCAAGATCTTGACATTCCCAAACGATGCACCGCAGCTAGATCTCTCCGACATCCTCCCTAAAATCCAGTCCATACATGTGCTGAAAAGTGTGGGGGCCAGTACACACCCCTGATGAACTCCAGTAACAACTGGAAATAAGTCAGAGATGGTACCACCACACTTCACAGCACTCTCAGTACCAGAGTAGCGTTCAGACATCAGATCGATCAGTTTTGGTGGCACCCCACGAAGACCAAGAATCCTCCAGAGGACATCCCGATTCACTGAATCGAACGCTTTACAGAGATCAACATAGGCTGCAAGCAGCCCCTGCCGAAACTCTCGTCTGCGTTCGGTGAGGACACGAAGGGCAAGGATACGGTCAATCGTTGACCTCTTTGGTGTAAAGCCTGACTGCTCTGGACGCTGGTGCTCAAGCAGATGGTGGCGAACCCTATCAAGAATTATCCGAGCAAAGACCTTGCCCGGCACTGAGAGCAGCATCACCCCTCGGTAGTTGTTGCAGTCTTGGCGATCACCCTTCCCTTTCCAGAGAGGGACAACAAGGCCTCTCTTCTAGTCAGTTGGGATGATGCCTGTGTTCCAGGCAGAGCACAAAACTGCATGCAACGACACGAGTGCAGCATTTCCACCAGCCTTGAAAAGTTCAGCATGGATGCCACAGATCCCTGGAGCTTTGCCCCGTTTCAACTGGTTCACCGCAGCCCATGTTTCCACAAGCGAAGGTGGACCACAGTTGATTCGAGGGTCAGCAACAGGGATTGTAACACCCTTGACGTCCAACTCGACAGCTGGGGGATCAGTCTGGTACAACTGCTCAAAGTAACCGGACCAGCGGGCCTTCACTTCAGACTCCTCTGTCAAGAGCCTACCACTGTGCGCTCGAACTGCAGTGCTCCGAGGGATGGGCTTGGATGAATGCAATGCGCGAATTCCCCTGTAAGCGGGACGAGAATCACCTGTCCACAGGTGATGCTCTACCCCCTCACAGATTCCTCGCACATAGGCCTCCTTGTCCACCCTCAGTGCACGTACAGTTTTACGCCTCAGCTCCCTGAACAGCTCAGCTCTGCCATTAAGCCTGGCCCTGCGACTCTGGTCAATGGTATCCAGTGTCCCTTGAGAGACAAAATTCTTCTTTGCCCTGCGGTGAGCTCCAAGGCATCCACCGGCAACATCAAGGACGGTGGTCTTGAAGGCACTCCACAACTCTTCAGGACCCCCCAAAGCACCCAGACCCCCCCAAGTGTCCACTCAGCCTGTCCGCAAACTCATCAGCTACTCTCTCATCCCTGAGCTTGCCAACATCCAGCCTAGGCTGGGATGGTACCATTCTCCAGGATTTAAGGTGCAGCTTTAGATTTGCTACAACAGGCCTGTGGTCAGTTTTGAGGAACTGAGCACTTCGGTAGACCCTGCAGTTCTGGATCATCCTCCAACGACCGTCAATGAGGACATGGTCAATCTCCTTTGCCACACTGCCAGCGTTGGAATACCAAGTCCAGCGATGAGCTTGTGGGCGCTGAAACCATGAACCAGCCACCCCAAGTCCATGACTTCTTGCAAAGTCAAGGAACTTAGTGCTATTCTGGTTCATAGTTCCTGACCCATGGGGACCAACACACACCTCATAACCATCCCAATCAGTAGGGATGTGTAGAAACGGGCAACAATGATTCTCGCCAGAACTGAATTCTCTCCCAACGTGTCTTACACATGCATCCTACACCCTTGCACCTTCCAGTGCGCACACCACATTGATTCACACTGTTGTGGAATATTAACCAAGTGTGCAACAGTTCTTTACAGAGTTCATATTACACGCACCCGCATACACCACACCTCCCACCTGAACTTCTCAATCACCTGCACAATACACCCTGCTCGTGATTACGTGAGCCATCTGGCTCATTTTTGGATGAGACCGGAGTCAACACCATATCGCACCAACTTCACTTCTCTCTCTCCTTCTCCAGGAATGATTGAGGTACCTGTGTTTGTCGATCCATGTTAAGTTGATTGACTAAGAGGCTTGTGTGCTTCAGGGTAAGATATTTATTTGTGACACTGTTTTTGGTCTGTGAATACCTGTTTTTGCCCTGTATATGCGTGCCTTTGCTAAAGCTTTTATAAACTGTTTCTAAACTGCCCGATCATATTTTTCTCCATAAGTTAGACACCAGTGTGTAAATCGTGGATGGGAGTAATGCCGCACAGTTTCATTATGGTCAGTGACTAGCCAATGTCCCACTTATGGTATCATTCGGCAATTCTTGATTCAAAGTAGAGAGGTGTTGAGAGCATGGTTCCCTCTCTGGGGAGATTAATTTTCTTGGATGGTAATGCGAGAATCAGATGAGAGGACCCTACCCAAATTAATCATCTCAGATGGCGATCAGGGTCAAAGATCGGGAAGCGGGTCCGAGAAGCCCCTTGTGAGTTGGACCAGCTAACCCTTAACAATATTATGGTCACATAATCTAGTGATACAATGCCTTCCTCTAATGGCATTTTCCAAATCTAATTTTTTATCCACACTCAAAGCATGCAAGTTTGAACATCACATTAATGATCAAACTAAAGTGCACTTGTTTATTTATTTATTAAAGTGCAGAATCTTTCATTCAAAGCTTGAATTTTTATGTTTCAGCAAGAAGTAAAAGTGGGAAACCAAAACAGCAGCACGATGTTGAAAAGAGCGATGAAGGCCCTGTAAGTATGATCTCTTTGAGTGAATTATGTAATCTCATCAAAGATAAATTCCCCTAAACTGCAAAAGATAGCATCGTCTGCTCGCGTCCATGTCGTACCTGAAGGCATGGGTGTCCACAAGATAAATTTCAGGGGGGGGGGGAAGTATATTTAAATGAATAGAGCTGCAACAAGGAAACGCAAGACATTTTGTTTTTTTATCCAACAGATAATGAATGTGCAGTTTGTCTTATCACTGCTCCTTGCACTTCAAAAGCAAACGACAAGCAGACAGAGGTGATCCTACCAGCTTGTTTAACCAAATAAAAACTGTAAACGTCTCTGGTTTTGTCCGAACTTATCCATCTCTCCTTGAAGAAGTTCGTCCTTGTTAACTGTAACTTTTGCTCCATGAACACTCATCATGCAAAGTCCAGACAAACGATCATCCACCATTGTTGACCTCAGCCATGTTTTCACCCTTCACAATGTGCTAGATGACCTTTCCACTGTGCATGTTGTTACTGGTAATGTTAGAGCAAGAAGAATTGTTTGATGAATGGAAGGTCCTGTTGAAGCTCGCAGAGACAAATTTCACATACACTATAATTAACCACAACTGTTCGTTGAAACTTACATAATTCGGTGAATTGGAGCCTACCAAAGTGGAAAGAAGAAATTTGCACAATTTTTTTTTGTGACATTTTTTTAAAGTAGAGTGGTGTAACACATAAAAGCCGGTCCAAACGAACTGCTATCTGTAGTCTACATCCCAGAGCATAAGGGAAAATGGGAGATGCAGGGGGTGCAGACACCACCCTTTGCCCTCCCCTGTGGACGCCCATGCTTGGAGGCATGATCACGCACAGGTTTTGTGTAATCTGAGCACCATGACCTTTTTGTGTTGTGTGATTCATGGAATGAATTTTATTGCCGTGTTTGATGCCAACTTAAATAACTTTAATCATCGTTTGAGCAATTTTATGCAATTTCATTTCAGGAAGCACAAAATAAATTTGTTTCATCGAAGACGCCAAAGAAGTGCAAGATGAGATTATCACATTTCCAAGAATACCCCTTTTATTGAGAATGTGAAAGAATGCAGAGGTGATGTAGTCAGACACCGCTCAATCTCCCTGCTTTGCATCACCTTTCAATGGATCTCACAAAAGGAATATTTTCTCCTCGATTGTGCAAATTCATTTTTGTTGTGCAGATAGATGTATGAGGCTGTTCCCCCCAATTTTGCATGTCCACCTGATTAGCTCAGGAAACCCCATGAGACACTTACCCTGTGCCTTTGTTCCTGGTTTGCAATCTTTTGCATATGCTGTGTAATATATGAACTGAGTTTTTCCTCAAATTTTATACAATTTTTTATTAAAAAAAAACATGATTTAAAGTGTAAAGTTCAATGTTAATTTTTATTGCTCTTGAACTCAGAACCAGGAGTGTGTCAGTCAAACCTCTGACCACGTATTCATTTTTTCTTCTTCTTCTTGCATCAACACTGAATCTTATTCAAATTAAATTATCTTTGTTAAATCATATGATTTAAATCGTAAAATTTAACGTTTTTCTGTTTGTATTCGTTTCACGGTACATTCACCGCGTCTAATGGAATATAAATCAGCGTGTGTGGGAGCAACACTGCCCCTGTGCAGTGATGTATTAAACCAATATTTATTCACATTCTATTCCATTATTTACCAATTTTATTGCTGTATATATTGAAAAATAACATTGCTGATGTTTCTTTATATTAGGTTTTATATTTATATTTGTATATAATATATATATATATATATATATATATATATATATATATATATATATATATATATATATATATATATATATATATATATATATATATATATTAGTATAAAAGCACCAATAACCAGACTCAGTGGCATAATGATTTGAGTGTCTTCTTTGACTCTGGGTGGATGATAGGTCTAACCCTGATCGAGTCAAACTAAACAATAAAATGGTACGTGTTGCTTCCTTACTTAACACTGAGCATTTATAGGATGGAGCACAAAAAAAAAACAACCATATGTAGCCAATACTAGTATAGGCTTTGATGGCTTTCTCATGTCTTGAAGTTGGGGATTATTGGTAATACTATTATTATTAACAAAAATTAGTGTTATTATGGTTGGAATAACTTATGTATTGTAAAGGGGAAGGTGGATTGTGTGGAATAAAACCCTGTTATTCCCATTAGATAATTTTACATCTACATTTTGTATAGGCCAATCACATGGTCTGGCAGAACACAACCGTGTAATTGAGTGGTGCCCTATCGTAATAGTGTTGAGAGTGAAGATGTTATTTCAATGGGGTATGCTGTGGATTAATTATGCCTGGTGTTGGCTTAATGGTTAGGGTGGTGGGCTTGGCATCCTCGCATCCTGAGTTCAAATCCTGCTCAACTGTTGAATTAATACCTGGTGGGGTTGACTCTGCCTGTCATCCTTCCGAGGTCAGCAAAATGAGTGCCAGCTTGCTGATATCCTGTGTTGGAGTGGCGACCCGTCCAAGATTGTGCCCAATAGCCAAGGAGACTGCTTCGGCAGCACCAACGCTCTGCACAGAGTATGGTCCCAATGGATGGATGGATAGATGCTGTGAATGAATGATGAGCTAGAAGGAGGAATAATATGAAGACAATTAAGATGGTCAGAAGAAAATGTTTAGAAATGGAATAGAGTGTCATTGTAAGAAAAGGGTGCATGTGCATGGCTCACAAAGTGGGTATACTGTGGAATGTTTGTGGGAAATTCCACATAAAACTATTATGAGGTATTTAGACAAACCATCAATGGTCAGAAATGAAAGTGGACATCTTGGGGAGCCTGTAGAAACCGGAAATATCATACTCTCCATTTCCCTGTTTTATTCAAGATGAATTGAAGCAACAGAATATGGGTATTGTAACCTTAGAAATGTTACAGTTCTATTGGTAAAAAATTTATTTTACTGTACGTTTCTTCTGTGACAGTTATTTTGAGTGTGGTGACTCAGAATGTGAACTTTGGTGTCTCTTTTATGTTTTTATGATGTTCTGTCTCCCTATTCGTGTTTTCTGGCATCTACCCTATCTGATGAAATAATGGATTCGTACATAATGCTTCGTGTCCACTGCATCGAGAAAAATAATGGGTCCAGTGTTGATAATGTTTCTTATGAGTTTTATTCCAAATCTCCCTTAATTTCTTGGAAATATGACAGAGTCTAACGGCAGAAAAATATAGATCAAAATTGTGATCAGAAAAATAAAATTCGGACCGCAAGTAATCCTGTCTTGATTTTCGTGTCAGTCCCGTTATGTACGAATCATCATCTCTCATCGGACGCAAATAACGCCAGCATGAGAAAATATTGCCATCTTGCAAACTTCCCTGATTGATGGATATAATAGGCACTTGCAAGCGTGTCAGCACATTTCCATTTGCCGTCGAGTACAGCATTTGTCTTCGTGTCCGTGTCTTTGCGAGAGCCGTAACGTACAAATCCAGCGTGAGGACGCCGAGCCGAACGAGGTGACTTGCATTTGTCTGATAATTCTTCATTTTAACCAACGCTAGAATTTTTTTGGTGCTTCGTGAGGATCCGAGCGGTAAGAATTATGTTTTTCTTTTCATATTTAAAGTGATTATTTTCAAAAGTTCGAAAGGAATAGATTTGATTTTAACATTATTTTTGCTTGCAAGTGTGGCTTTCTTTGCTACTGAAGTCGTCTGTGTTTTCTTCGTAATTTATAACACCGGACTCTCTCAAAATGTGTTGATTTTTTTTCTCTTTCCTGTCGCATATTGAGCCGGTTTAAAAAGGCAGAGTAAAAATTATGTTTCTTATCCTAAAATATAATATTTACGTTGTTTTTTTTCATCTGATTCCGTACATAATGCTGATGCCAAGCTCGAAATTCGAATGTGTATTTACAGTGTTGTATAATATATTCAGTGGTAACTTTAAAACCGGACGTGCTGCAGGTCTAAAATTTTAGATTTATCTATTTGAATACATGCAGATTAACATAATGGGTTGCATTTCATGTTTCCCTAAACTTTTTTTTTGCCCTTTGTGTAACAGTATGTGTACCCACTTTGTGAGCCATGCACTAATACAAGAGAACTATACCACAAATGCATCCAGAACTACACTACAATATGATAAATGGTTAATTTTAGAATAAAAGGAAAAACTTCTTTTTGGGGGGTGGGGGGGGGTGAGGGAGAATAGGGAGAAAAAAAGGTGATGGGAGAATAAACTCGCAGCATGATCATGAATCACAACCAAAAGGACAGTGTGCAGTGGTCACATGGATTTGCAAAAAAATATCAACAACAATCTTGGACAGCAATATTTTGGCCTTAAGAGTTTACCTTCCAAAAAATGTTTTTGCAAAAACGCTCTGAAAGTTGCAGAGCACCAAGAATGCACAAGTTTTATACCTCTTGATATATACTTACTTATATTAGGCCTATCTCAGATCGCAAGATGTAAATTCATGAATGTCGAATCAATGTTGAAAGTTCCATTTGACAGATGCAATGTTGACGGTTACATCGATTCAACAGAGGTGACATTTATTCAACATTTTATCAGTGGCTGTGTTGTTTCTCCCATTCAAAGGATGTCGTCAATTCATCATTGTTTTAGCAGTTGCGACAGTATTGATCTGTCTAAACTTAATGAATGACAGCTTGCTATCTGGGGCTATCCTTTTATGTATTTAGGTGAAATTTATCTGTTTGTTATATCATGATAAATTAGGTGTTTCTAATGTAACATTTTGTGAGAATGATGCAACCGAGGTACTTCCCTTAATTTATATGTATAGCTGTTCAAGGTTATAACACTGCAGTTTTGGGGGATTGAGGCTGTTTTGAGCTGTAATAAGGCTCTGATAGTGCAGTATACACACCTGAAGACTAATTTCCAATACCTAACATGTACAAATAGAGGTATGGAGAAGGAATTCACATATGGGGAAGGGTGTTCAAAGGAGGAACTGGTTGAAAACTGTTGTATTTACTGTATGTATGTAATGCATTGATGTTCTTTTACAAAACCTGTAAAATGAATGATCTAAGAATGTGGAGCTGACACAGGGGTGAGGCAGAATGCAATACCTGACACTGCCTTACCCATTATCTTTATTAAAAGACAACTCCCACATTCTTATTGGTGTATCATAGGGAGGTAATGACAGTATAAGAACAATTGTTCAAGTGGAGCAAAGAAACTAGTATCTTAAATAAATTTTTAAAAAATCCTATGATCTGGAAATTGTGATTAAATTTCATATTGATGTTTGTATTTGTTTATTTCTTTTTGCAGATCTTGCACTCAAGTTTTAATAAAGACGACAAGTGAAAATGTCTAACAATCCCTGGCTGAACTGAAAATGGAATTCCTTTGCGATAGATTCACTTAATGGTTCAATCCTTTTCCTCTGCACCAACCTGTACTGTTCTTTGCATCACAATGACCAGAACTATTACATCCTAGATGAGTTCTCTGATGTTCAACTAATAAAACATTCTGAGTTTAAGTGATTATCTTTTCGTTTTGAATTTAGTTTAGAAAAACTATGGAATACCAATTCACTTAACATATATTGTCTGCCTGCATTTAACATTCATAAAAGCAGCTTACTTTCTACTTGACCATTAGACAACCAACTTTAAAACAACACTGTAAATACAGTGATAATGCAGGTTTTTATTCTATTAAACCTAAGATTAAAATAATCCCAAAGATAAATAAAAATCCTGTTTCAATGAGAGATCATGATCAAGAACCAAGTGCACCAAAAACAACACATTTCTCATTGTGTGGTGATTCTTACATATGACTAGTAGATAGAGATACATGAACATTGTAAATGTAGTCATTCAGTATGATTAAGTATGAAATCCATCCAAAAATATGACATCTATGAGCAAAAAAGGTAGAGAAGAAAGGAGAAAGAATACATGGCTATAGCACTGAAGACAATACCAGGAAGAAAAATAGGACCGTGCATCCTGAAGCTCACCTGGATCAGGAGCAACAGTCACTCAAACCCCCCACAGACCCTCTTAGACCCTGAATTTTTTTTTTGATGCCGTGATGCCTATGATCTGGAAATTGTGATTAAATTTCATATTGATGTTTGTATTTGTTTATTTCTTTTTGCAGATCTTGCACTCAAGTTAATAAAGATGACAAGTGAAATTGTCTAACAATTCCTGGCTGAACTGAAAATGGAATTCCTTTGCGATAGATTCACTTAATGGTTCAATTTAGTATGTCACCGGTGATGAAGGTTGTGGTGAAGTTTCATCAATATTGTGTGTGTAGTTTTGGAGAAGAGAGCAAATACGTATTTTGGGGGTCAAACCCCCTCCCCCCCCATAGACCCCCTTAATGAGCGCAGATTATGATATGGTCGATACACCTTAGTTAGGCATCAAATTTGAAGCTTGTGGCCAAGTTTCATCAAAATCTTGTGTTTGGTTCAAGCAATAATGATTGAAGTGTTTACAGACTGACTCACTCACTCACGGACACTGCTCAATCGCATAAGCTTATCAGACTAAAGTCCAGGTGAGCTAAAAATGGGACATCTTTGCTCATATATTCAAACATTTGATAACTTCTGCTAAATGAAGATTGAGACCTTATTATGACAAGTGGATGTTATATCATACTGAAGAAACTTGAATTAAAAAATACCACTTTCAGGAGAAGGCATGAACTGAAGTTTTCATATTTAAAGTTTCTCCAAGACCATGAGAAAACAAACTTTACTGGACAACGATTTGTTATAAAAGACTAATTCCTGAATTTTTTTTTTCTGTTCTTGACCAAAAAAAAAATATATCAAATAAAGATTCACAAGAACACAATGTTTGATCCAAACTGAATGTATGGGTGTATTCATTCTTTTGTACACCTACATTCTATGTTCTTGTTGGTGAGCCAGTGCGAGCACCACAGCAGTGACAGCATGCCGTTGCGGACCTGCACTATCCAGTGAACCAATGCGAGCACAGCGTGTGTGTGCGAGGGAGAGAGAGAACATGGTTATAGCTCCATGCTAATTGATGACCCAGTGTGAGTACCACAGAGAGCGGACCAGGTTGTGAAACGTGGGTCTGCACTTCCTTTCCTTTTTCTTCACAATTTTTTGTGATACACAGTATTTGGAAAAGAAGGCTGGCTTCACCTTGGTGTCATTTAGACATTAGACATTGCACTTTTGTTTAAGCCATGGATTTGAATGAGGATTTCATTTAGGACATCATGCATAAAATGGTCGGTTTTTTAAAATGAGGTTTAAAAGCAGAACTTAAACCAAGAAATTGTAGTTCTTAGTGTTTATTGATTTCTCTGGAATGCAGCCTGATGGGCTGAGGACCCCTTTTCAATGAGGGTTTTCAATGATTATGTTTTACACTTCAAAATCTACATTTGCCACCATTAGCTTCATTTGCTGAATGCAAAAATGTTTACACGTCAAACATTTGGAGCACGTAATGTAATTAGTGGCAAATAAGTGTAGGCGTTGACTTTGTGATTGTATTTGTAAGAACGTCAGAGAATGGGTTGATCTCACCAAACAGGTTTATGGGAGTATATTTTAGTGTATGTATTGTCCTTTGAGGGCTTATTTTAATTTTGAGCTTGTTTGGGTAAGTATTCTCTTGCACATTGATATTAAGACTACTTTGAAGAAGTCTTTCATTGCTTTTATTTTGGTTTGTTTGAAATAATTTATTTAATTATATCAAAGGATCAAAATTGAGCTTGATAAGTTCTTACAATGTTTCTTCATTATAGTTGTGTATAGCCATGTAATATGTACATTTAAGAACATTCATTGGTTCGTGGTTGTACTGGGGGAAGGCTGGCAGGATAGCCTAGAGAGGTCCACACATTCACCTCTATGCCGTCTATACTGGGTTCGAATATCTTTGAAAGTAAGAGTCGAGGGTTGAATGAACCTTCTCCACGTTCTCAGGTGCAAAAGACAGTCCAGGAGCAGTTGGAAATGACAGGAAAGGATGTCTACAGAGTGAGGGGTTGGGGACACAGAATTGAGGCATTCGGCCTTCTCATGAGAAGAGTCGGTTGTGATGCCATTTGAAGAGAGGGAACAGATGGAAGGGGAGCATACACCAGAGACAGACATAACGAGGAGCCAACAGGTTTTAAAGGAGAGAGAGAAGTTTGAAAGTTCATTCTTGAGGTTAGACAAATGTTGTTTTCTGGCTCTTCTGAGAATGGACACACTTGTTTTGGACTTTTTGGAATGCACTGAGATTGCCTTTAATCGGATTCATCTTCCAGGAAGAGAGGGGAAGTTGTTTCAGAGCAACTGCTTAACCACATGATTCAGTTTACCATGGGCGGGAAGAAGGGTAGGATAATTGAAGCCGAGATGGGATGGGATGAATCTGTGCATGAGAGCAAGAGAGCAGGTTTCTGTGTAAGAATTCCCAGGCTGAGTTAACAGGGTAGTAGGGGGGGTAGTAGATATGGGGGACTAGTCCTGAAGAGAGATGGCTGTTTGCAGTCCCTGCGAATCTGCCCGAGTGAAATGCCAGACTCACCAGTATTGAGAATAGCCAGAGATGTCGACTTTTACAAGCATGATCAGATGAACCATTTGGAACAGATGAAGAGCAGTAAGGGAAGGTTTGAGTGTGTGGGGTGAGTTGGAATGTTTGAGTGCGTGGGGTGCATGGGAAGGTTTGGGTGTGTGGGGTGCCTGAGAATGTTTGTTTGTGTAGTCTCCAAGGGGGAAAGGTCTGAGTGGATTAGGTGTGGGGGAATGTTCAGTATATGGGGTGAGTGTGGGGGAATATGTGTGTGTGTGTGTGTGTGTGTGTGTGTGTCGGGGGGGGGGTGAAGGTTTGAATGTGTGAGATGTGGGGGAAGGTTTGCGTGTGTGGTGTGAATGGAAAGGTTTGTGTGTGTGGCATGTGGGGAAATGTTTGTGTGTATGAGTTGAGGGAGAATGTTTGTGTGTGTGGCATGCGGGGGAATGTTTGTGTGTATGAGGTGAGGGAGAATGTTTGTGTGTGCAGGGCAAGGTTTGATTATGTGAGCTGCGGGGTAATGTTTGTGTGTGTGGTGTGCAGGGGAAGGTTTGAGTGTGCGATGTGTAAAGGAATGTTTAGTATATGAAAATTAGAGTGTGTGGGGGAAGGTTTTAGAGTGTGAGGTGGGGTGAGAGGGAAGCATTTAGAAAGTGGGGTGAAGGGAAAGTTTGAGCAGGTTTGTAGACAAGGCACAGAGCAAACACCTCAGAAAAATAATCTGTTTGAAGAGGAAGCAGTCACATTGTGGTGGAGAACACGTGGAGCATTTATGAAGGAGATACAAGGGTTGAAATGCATTCTTTAATTTTACTTTTAATTTTGAAGAAGAGCTGTTTATATTTAACTTGCAAATACAATCCGTCGCTTCACTGATGTTGGAGAAATAGAAAGGGTGAGAGAGGGGGGAGGGGAGGCAGAGAGGATGGAGAGGAACAGAGAGGCGGGAATAAGAGAGAGAAGAAGCGTGGAGTGGGTGAAGAAAGGGGAGAAGATCGAGGAAGGGGGGTGGAGGTTGGAAGAGCAATGCCTCATGAAACGTTGCTATACACTGATGGAGGGTAGCGGTGTGTGTGTGTGTGTGTGTGTGTGTGTGTGTGTGTGTGTGTGTGTGTGTGTGTGTGTGTGTGTGTGTGTGTGTGTGTGTGTGTGGAGAGTGCTGCATTTTGTTCAGAGGGGGGGGGGTGAAGAGGGGCCAGGCAGAGAGTGGGGGCAGGGGGGGAGGAGGAAAATAAAAAGAGATGGGTGAGGGGTGGAGGTAGCATTACCAAAGAGAGTGATATGTTATGCTTAATGACCGAACACAAATAACAAAAAATCTCATGTTAGAATAGCTGTACGCACAATGACACAAGAGAGTTTGTAATGTTACCTGCTGGCACATCTGCAAAAACTTTGATATCCCAGTTCCAGAAAATTTGTGGGAATATGGACTGAAAACATTGAAGTACCGCTCACATACGACCTCATGATCCCTTCGAGCATGAACATTGAAAACAGAGCATTGCAACCAGACATCATACTTTGGTACAAAAAAAGAGAGAAGAAGGCATTGCTCGGTGAGGTGTTGGTATCAGTGATTTTGGACTAAACGATGCAGAAATCAAGAAAATGACCAAATACTAAGACCTCAAGAATGAAGTGAAAAATCCTGGAAGCTGAAGAATGCTAAAGTTGTACCAGTGATAGTTGGAGATTTGGGAATGATGACAAAGAACCTCGCAGAGATATTAAACACCATCCCTGGGAATATTACGACAATCAAACTACAGTTGGAAGTGGCGATCCTGAAAGGCCCAGTCACACCTTGACGTTTTAGCCAGGAATGGCAACGTATAAAAATGCACATAAAACGTTGGTGTACGCTGAAGCTTTGAGGTTTTTTTTTAAAGTTTTGGTCGTATTCATAACGTGTTGGTCGTATGCATAACGTATTAGTAACGGGCACAGAACGTTTCGTTGTGTTAAAGATAACTTATACCAACGAATGCTTAGCCTGTTGTCGGCGTTCACAACCTATGCCCAACGATAGTTTAACTTAGTCATAGTGCGCTGCACGTATCGCCGACGAACTCGTGGCGTTCTCTGTTAAAAACCTGCCGCACGCAGATTTAAATCATAACCGCCTGAAAATTGGAAGTGTCAACCTCGCAGTCACACCTTGACGATTTCGCCAGCGTATGCCGACCTATGAAAAATGTGTCTAAAACGCTGGGACACGTCGAATACGGTATGGGTAAGTTGTGTATACGTTAGGAGCACGATGAAAAACAATGAAGTACGCTGGCATATTACGTGGTACGTCTAGTACGTCGTGAAATTTCAAGCATGCTGAAAATTTTACGACGTACTCGACGTATGGCTCACAAGTTCCGCATACGCTGGCATAAGTTCTCGGCACGCTCCGCAATCGTTTACACACGTCGGCCACACGTTACTTGTAAGTTACTCATAAGTCGAAACACGTCGAGGTAATGTTTAGCATACCCGAAACTTAATTTTTAACCTACGAGTAACGTGCTTTGAACCTATTAGTAGCGTGCTTTGAACCTATGAGTAGTGTGCTTTGAACCTATGTGTAACGTATCTCAAATGCACATTGGCGTATGTAGACGAATTTGATTGACGTCTTCCGGACGACCACAGAACTTACTGAACGTGTTTCTAACTTACAGCTACCGTATAATGGCGTATTGGCAGCGTTTAGGGGAATTAGTATATACAAATGGGCTTCACAAGAGGAACTCGTCAGTATTCCAGACACCATGTTGAGTAGATGTCAATGTCAGTTGCAGTGGCAGTTGCAGTAGTAGTAGTAGTAGTAGTTCGAGAGAATTTAGTGATGTCGATGTCATTAGTAATAGTAGTAGTAGTTCGAGAGAACTTAGTGATGTCGATGTTAGTAGTAGTAGTAGTAGTAGTAGTAGTAGTAGTAGTTCGAGAGAATATAGTGATGTCGATGTTGGTAGTAGTAGTAGTTCGAGAGAATTTAGTGTTGTCAATGTTCGTAGTAGTAGTATTAGTATTAGTCGTAGCAGTAGTAGTTCGAGATAATTTAGTGACATCGATATTAATAGTAATAGTAGTAGTAGTAGTTCGAGAGAATTTAGTGATGTCGATGTTATTAGTAGTAGTAGTTCGAGAGAATTTACTGATGTCGATGTTATTAGTAGTAGTAGTTCGAGAGAATTTACTGATGTCGATGTTGGTAGTAGTAGTAGTAGTAGTAGTAGTAGTGGTAGTAGTACTTTCAAGTAACGTGTTGCAAAGTGTGAACAACGTTTGTGTAGCATGCTTACAAAACGTTACTCATAGGTTAGAAATAAGTTTCGGGTACGCTAAACATTACCTCGACGTGTTTCGACTTATGAGTAACTTACAAGTAACGTGTGTCAACGATCGCATAACGTGCCTACAACTTATAGCCAGTGTAGCGGAACGTGTGAGTCATACGCCGGCATACGTCGTAAAATTTCAAGCATGAAAAAATTCGAGGAAAACCCAAAAGTTCAACGTTTAAAGCCAGCGTACTACGACGTATGGCAGTGTTTTTCAGTGTGCTCTTAACATATACAAAACGTACCCATAACGTATCCGACGTGTATCAGCGTTTTACACAAATTTTCCAAAAATCGGCATAAGCTGGCTAAAACGTCAAGGTGTGACTGGGCATTGAAGAGAGCCCTCGGCACAAAACTTTGAGAACAGGAAACTTCACAGCTTGGTCCTTGAATCGTGACCCCTTACCGAAATAAATGTGGATACTTTGAGCCCACCCTGGGAGGACTCCATTCCACATTATGAAACTCGCGTATGAAGATACCAATCAATGACACACACACACACACACACACACACACACACACACACACACACACACACACACACACACACACACACACACACACACACACACACACACACACACACACACACACACACACACACACACACACAGCCTTTTATTAGTATCGATGTAGATTTAGTTTGGAGAAAGGAGGATGTCGAATCAGACGCAGTTGGAAAATCAAAGGGTTTGAAAGAATCGTGATGGAGTGAAATATAAAGTGTTTTTTGTTTCTTTGTTTTGATTATTTTTGGAATGATGAGGAAATAGCATTGAGGATAGTGTTGAGGAAAAGCAAGATACAATGCGATAGTGCTGAGGAAAAGAAAGATACACTTTCTATCCGAGTGAAGGCCTTGAAGAAGAATCCTTGACAAAATGAAATGAATAGCACAAAACAAGAACAAATTAACATGAAATATTGCATGGGATAAAACAGCAACACTTCGACAAATGACACAACATGCAACACAACGAATCCGATTCAGAAAACTCAGCTTTAGTGAGGTGGAAGCGGCAGCTGCAGATTCGACCAACCAAATTGAAAAATCCAAAATGGAAGCTCAAATCTTTAGGGCCTTAGAATAATCTACAGCTTTACAAAGTACCCGTATGTTTATGTTAAATGATAACAACTTTGACACTGTGTGATCAATCCTGACACTTTTTTTCTTCACCAGCCATCAGAGAGAAAATTACCTGTGAGGTGCTGAGAATAGGAGGTCACCTGTACGAAATCACTCATTCGATTCCAAAATGTGTATTCGAAGCAACTTTTGGTCAATATACACTCTGCGTGGACTCGTTATCTTTGGAAATGCCATACTACTGGTAGGTTCAACAATTGCCATCTACTTATACAGGCAAAAAGCTCATTTTCAAAGCACACTTTCAGACTGACGTTTTGTTTCATCATTTCACAGCTTTGTGGCTTGGCCCTGATGGCCGTGGGTATTTGGGTGACAACTGACCCGGATAATCTACATCCGTATGTGGAAACTTCTGGAAACAATTCCATATTTATCGCAGCTTGGATAGCATTGTTCTGTGGATTTGCCTTTTTTATTGTCGGCTGCCTTGGTATCCATGCAGCATTGACAATGAGAAGATCGAGAATGCTAGCCGTAAGTAATAGCAATGAAGTCCAATGATCCAAAATTACTGAAGATGAAAATTATGGTTGTTGTTTGATTGTCAACACCCTTTATTTTCAGTACATCATTCTTGCTTTGATCATCTTCATCTTTGAAGCGGCTTCGTGCATCATTGCGCTTTCACATCAAGATTACGTGAGATCAAAACACTTCTTCTTCTTTATCTTTCTCTTCTTATGTTGAGTATTTTCTGTCTCGTTGAAGCAGGTGACATGCGATTATGATTTCACATTAACGTTGGCTGTTCACAGATTGTCTCAGATTCGGAAAAACAGCTGAAACAAATGCTTTCACAGTACGGAGAGGATGATCATGTCACAGAAACATGGAATAAGATGATGAAGCAGGTAAGAGCAAGCCAAATAGATGACATTTTCAAATTTGCAAAATGCTGTTGTACATGAGATTTGAATTTTCTGCAAAGCTAATGAGACAAATGACAAACTCAATATGTTCTATTTTTTCAGCAAGAATGTTGTGGAGTAAATGGACCAAGTGATTGGATCACATACATATCCGAGTTCTCAAAAAAAAACAATAATGATGGTTTACACCCTTGGCCAAAAAATTGCTGCAAACAGAGCGGCTTTGAAGTCACTTCCACCCCTGAATGCATGGCAGGGAACTTGGATTATCTCAACACCAATGTGAGTACTGCTTCATTAAAAATTACCAACTGCACAATATATGTATTTTTCACATCCAATGTAAATTTTAACTGCCTCCGATTAATTGGTAGCGTGAGAGTATCATGCAATTTACAAAAAAAATCTTCTCTTTCTTCATTTTTCTCTTGCACATTTCCTTCGAAGTAACAAGTTTAGTTCATACTTATTGAGCCTAATGTAAAAGAATAACTGAAGCAAGGTCATGTTAAATCAGTTGCCATCTACTCGTAAAAATGGTGTTTCGAAAATTCTACATTTATCATGTCTCTAATAGTCAGAGTACAACAAGCCTGGTGTTGGCTTCGTGGTTGGGGTGCCTGGTTTGGGATCTCAGGCTTCTGAATTAACACCAGGTGGGGTTGACTCAGCCTGTCATCCTTCCGAGGTTGGCGAAATGAGAACCACTATACTGGTACGGGGGCACAGCATCAGTGGCACAGCTGCACCCCAACAAAATGATATCTCCCTGGCAGCCAAGCTGCCATATGCAAGTGGAAGAGTACAACTGGCTATTCAGTAGCATCAAAACATTCAGCAAAATATGACATTGAGAGTATTTGTAATAGGTTGACATGAATTGTCTAATTTTAAAGAATTCATGTTTTGTTTTATCTTCACAAACAGGGATGCTTCCATGAATACAAAAATAAGACAAAGAAATACACACTTCCTTTGGCTTGGTTGGGATTTGCCATTCTTTTGTGGGCAGTAAGTACACTATTTTGTATACTTTAGGTATAATTGATATATGAAGGGTGATTCATGAGTCGATAGATTGACACAATAATTGAACTGTTGTTTTATGTTCATTATTTTAAAAATTTCCGAATTAACTTTGTAATGTCTAAATCCTTTTCAACCAATTTAGGTTTTACGAAGTGAACAATCAGTCATTTTATTTTCCTAATCCTATGTTAGGCTTAACAATCAACCCCATAACAGTAAGACAATTTGTTTATCATATACTGGTGTAATAGGAGGCTCATGGAAAAGCTTCACAACCAGAGGATATGGGTCAGACAAGTAATGGTTTGTGGTTCACAATTATTGTTTATCAAGGATTTGGAGATATTAACAGTAAGGGTGAATATGAGTCAGCATGTATGGTGTTTTCATCTGAGCAACTGGTTTGTGAGGTGATTCAGATTCAAATACCATACATTGTTGCTTTACCTATTAAGTCTCCTGACACCTTTGTAATTCACATAAAAGTACAGTAAACCCTTGGCCAACATGGTGGTTAGGTGCCTGGAAAATGGTGCATTTGGCAGAACCGTGTTGTGCAAGCTTAAGACCCTATGGTATAAAAGGGGATAGGGGAACGTGGCTGCAGAACGTAGCATACAGACAAATATTTTGTTTTTTGTTAATCAAAACCTCAGAGGGAATACCAATACAGGACATTTATATAAATTTGGAGGGTAGGGGGTAATTGTTTGAGGCCAGGAGATAATCACCATCGGTGCACGTGTCACAGCATGAAAGGTTTGTATTTCAAATCACCGGATACATTTCCACAAAAAAGAAATGCAAGACGATACTTGAACTCATGTGCTGCCTTCTGCTCCCTGGAGATGTCCTGTTTACGATGCGTACCCCATATATCCTGTTACCCATTTTGTTGTGGAAAAGCCCCATTTCATCAGCGTTGAACATCTGTTCAGGGGCATTGCCTTGTTCTGTTATAAACCCCACAAAGTCGGACTTAAACGAATGGTGCATATTGTGGACTCGTTCACATGATATTCATGGCCGACAGATGCTACACTTATCCTGCCACGCAACTTTTGTAAAATCACAATTTTTTCTGCTAATGTCATAACCTTATGGGATTTATTTACTCCACCACCACTTAGAGAGGCTTGACGTTTCGGTGCAGTACTGTATTTAAGGATACAGTATGCGGCTAAATAACGTTGAGATAAAGAAATCTCCTGGGCACAAGCTCACTCGACGATGGCACTATGCAGACTGAAAACAGCGTGGGTGGTAGAAGATGGCAGGAGACGTCACCTTTGCGCATGACGTGGTCACAATACCACATTCAAATCACCTATGATCAAGTTTTATGCGTGTTTGGGAAATAAGTGTTGCATTTATTCCCACGTGAATGAACAAACCAACATTGTGAAAATCACTGCATGTGCATACTCGCACATACAGTGACCTTTGCACCCTTGTGGTCGGTTCACTCCGAAACTGATTCATACATGCTACACTATGGGGAAGCAGTTTTAAATTCCAAACCAATCCATCAGTCTTTAACAGTCGTGCGAGGACCTGAAAGTCCCTGCAGTGTCCATCTTGTTTACCCTGTGTACCCTGTCCCATCACTCTTCCTTCCACAGATCTCATCTCTCTGTTCCCCAGTTTTTTCCTTCCCTCTCCTGCTCCTCTCATCTCCTGCTCCCCTTGTTGTATGTTCTGTGTGTTAGCTCTCATACGAGCCTCGGCAGAGTATGCAAAAAAAAAAAACAGAGGGGGAGGGGTGGGGGAGAGAGGGAGGGAGGGTGGATGGGAGAAAGGGAGGGGGGATGGGAGAAAGGGAGGGGGGATGGGAGAGAGGGAGGGGGAGGGGAGAGATAGGAGGGGAGGGATTGGAGATGGACATGGCGGGAGAGAGTGAGAGTGAGAGTGAGAGTGAGAGTGAGAGTGAGAGTGAGAGTGAGAGTGAGAGTGAGAGTGAGAGTGAGAGTGAGAGAGAGAGAGAGAGAGAGAGAGAGAGAGAGAGAGAGGTGGGAGAGAAAGGGGGAGAGGGGTGGGAGAGAGGAGGGGGGAGAGGGGTGGGAGAGAGGAGGGGGGAGGGGGAGAGGAGAGGCGCGCAATTCCAGTTAATGTGACATCCAGTTTAACATCCATCTGAGAGACGACGCACACATTGGTGAAACAACGGGATGACAGTTTATAGCTGGATCAGAATTTGAACCCAAACCAGACAGCTTAGAGCAAGCACGTGTAACTCTCGGCTATCCGAAGTGATGTGGCGATTCATTGCTTTGTAACAACTGAAAACATTTTCCACTCATTGTAATCATCTCATTTGTTTTGCCTTCCTAACTCCTGAAATGTCCCTACGGTGATTCACGGCATAGCATCACCATCGAAGCTTGAATAGTGCTCGCCAAGGGGCTTAACCACTTAAGCAAGCTCTCCAATGAAACGGTTGAAGAAACTTTTTAAAATGAAACGTTTAATTTTCATTTTTTATATGCATCTATCTCTGCCGAAGTGATGGGTCGTATCATGAAATAAGATCATACAAAAAGGAGAAATATGGTGGAAAATAAAATTGCACATTTTCAGCAAGCCAGCAAGCATGATGCAACACAGGGCCAAACACAGGTGAGTGGGTTATGAACTTTGTTCAAGTAAATTGATATATTCAGTGACAGTAGGAATATTGTAGAGCACTCGCCAAGTGGCTTAAGCACTCAAGCAAGCACTCCAACAAAACGGTTGAGAAGGAAAGGCTGACTTGGCAAGCGATTCACGATCGCCGATCGGTCGTATAAACACCATGCACCCGGAGACACCCGGAATGTCATGCAATGTCCAAATTGGATAAATCAACTTTTTTTCGCAGTCAGAATTACTGCTGAAGTCAATAAAGAAGTTTAGATTTTGAAATTCTGCTGAGATTAAGGGATTCTCGAGGTCATATCATGTGCGGAAATTTAAATAAAGCCGCGAACGCTGGCATCTCAGGTTGTTTGTAAGCATTGCAATGTATACAGCGATTCGTAGGTATGATGATCAGGCATTTGATGATATGCGTGAGGAAAGTGGGGGGAAAAAAACTTTATTGTGAAAAAAGCATTGGGGCCTGTTCCAATCAAGGCATTGTTGAGCAGGCCAAAAAAAAATGGTGAATTAAGGCCCCAGCAAGGGACAGTGAGGTGACCAAGGATGAGCCTTGATAAAGGAGACTTAAATGGCCATTAATGATCTTCAAAAGGGGTGTTTAAATTAACCCAAACACCCACTTTTCACTCATGTACTCCCTTGGAGTTCCCTTCGTATGCATGCAGTTTCAGGCCGCTAGGTTTCATGGTTTTGGGGTTATGGAAGAGGCACACACACACACACACACACACACACACACACACACACACACACACACACACACACACACACACACACACACACACACACACACACACACACACACTGATTGACTGACACTGACATTTATTATTGTAGATGTGTATGTAGGACACAGACATGTAGATAAGTGTTACATGCACTTGGGCATTGCTGATGTAAAAATAATTCTCCAATAATATATTCTGAATATTTTAGCATATCGCCTGAAACAAATTCAAAATTTCCCAGTTCAGTTCGTGGCCGTTAATTGATGCCCCAAATGACCTATTTAACAGACAGCTAGTGATATGCACCAGAATATAACATCACAAACTCAAGGTCACCACAAAAAATGTCTGGTTGCAGGGTTGGATGTACTGATAATCCCTGAATTGTTCAATTGACAAGGCTACAAACAAAAGGAGAAATTTCAGATTCAAATTGTATGGTTTTTATTCGAAGAGATATAATGATGTATGAATATTATGAGTGACTGAAGTTTGCCAAACAACATTCAGCAGAGAACAGTGGTAAAATCATTTCAAAGCACTACTGGTGTATTCTGGCCTCCTTAGCCAAAAAAAGAAGAAAATATGGAGAGTGGGTGAAGGTATTAATAAGAAAGATTTGATTCTTTCAAGACTTTGCTGTTGTATATTGTTTCATCTTTCCATATATTTTGTGTTTTACAGTTTTGGGTGGTGGCAGCCAGTATCTGCTTGTATCCATACTACTAAAGAAGTGATGTAAAATCTTGTATTCGGGATCATTCAAAGATGAATTACAGATGCCTCCATACTTCTTTCGCCTTGTATTACTCTTTGTTTGCCTGAGGAGAAGTTCAACACTGACGAAGCAGTCTCTTTGTGAGGATGACACTCGGTGGTTTGCCATTCTTTGCTTGCATGCCCAGCAATAATCGGGGTGGGAATTCAGAATGTTGCCAGGGTACAAGTGATAACTTTCTGAATATAACTCTCAAACAGAATGGAACGAGATTCATGAACTGACATGTAAATTACATTTTGGCAATGGTATATTTAGTACTGGATGTTTGCAATTAGGGCTTTTAAACACACTTTACCTTTGTAAATTGTGAACCATTTGAAATGCAATATTACTAATGTTATTTAACAAATAAAAGAGCATTGTGTAAAACATGTTTTTGCTTTTACAATCTGAAGGAAAACCAGCATAAACATCCTTTGCTTAAATGAAATAATTGGTGATGTGAATAAAATAACTAGTTGGTATTCATGGAATACATACCCGCACAGTCTTGAGAGGGACTTGGTGTGAGCCAACTCTTCTGGTGGCAAATTTGTAATGAAAGAAATTTAATTCAAATGAAATGGAAGACCAAATAGGTACAGTACTGCATTGGAATCATCAGAAGGAACCCGAACAAGGAAAAAGCAAATATGAAGTCATCAAGAGGAACCGAGGTAGGACTCAGGTTTCAACTGCAAGTCCATAATCCTCAAACCCATCCATGCACAGCCAAGTGAGCCTTATTAAAAGATTAAATGAATAAAAAAGAATGCCGATTCAAAATATTAAATAATTCTAGCTGCCAGACCATGCCTCTGATCAGGTTGAAATTTAAATCATATATTCCCCATCGCCACTCGGTCTCGATCATGATTTTGAAGTTTCACGTTGATTGATGCAGTGGTTCAAGAGAGAATTTAAAAAATATTTTATTTCAATCCAATATGGCTGCCAAACCATGTGACCTATCAATTATTCATGAAGACCCTGGTATCCCAAAGACTTGAATAACATGAGTGAAGTTTCCCCTCGATCTGTCCAGCCGTTCTGAAGAAGCAGGTTTTTAAAGGTTTTAGGGTAAATCCAATATAGCTGCCAAACCATCTGACTGATGACGTCATATGTGGGGAACTTTTTGTTCCTCATGGATAGGCGGTCATACATGTAATGTTTCTCCTCGAACTGTTCAGCCCTTTCAGAGATTTTTGAAGGTTAAAATGTGTGTGTGTGTGTGTGTGTGTGTGTGTGTGTGTGTGTGTGTGTGTGTGTGTGTGTGTGTGTGTGTGTGTGTGTGTGTGTGTGTGTGTGTGTGTGTGTGTGTGTGTGTGTGTATATATATCTCATAATACCAAGCTTGCACACTAAAAACTCGGCTCGCCATCACACAATCCCTATGAAATTGCTGTGGCACTTAGC
>NC_140961.1:100777283-100782283 GCF_056783735.1 Eptatretus burgeri | reverse complement strand
TTATAATTTACACTAAACCATGGCCCAGGATCAATGGACTCTGGAGGCAGAAAAACAAAAGTCAACCGGCGTACGGGCCGCCACTGCAGGCCCGTGTTGTAGCTGCCAACAGGACAGTTCTTGCAGCTTCACGACGATCCTGACGCACATGGCAATGAACAAAGGGGGGGGGGGGGCAAATGCAAAACAGAACGGGGCAAAATGGACGAGAGCAAAATGGACGAGGGCAGTAGGCATGGCATGGCAAAGGTGGACAGGCAAGGCATGGCATGACAAGGCCGCTGTAACAAACACAGCCGGCAGATGAACTGGCCGGCACAGGTCTTGACGTAAACACAGCCAGCAGACGATCGACCGTCACAGGCCTTGCAGTAAACAGCCAGCCGATGAAGTGGACGGCCTCTTGCCTTTCAGTGGAGGTTGGTGGAGGGAGTGCGGTGGTGCTGGCCACTCGGAAGGCGGGCTCGGACCTACCTGACTATCTCCCTCCCAACCTATCGCCTTTGCCTGTCTCTGTACCTACCCACTCCCTTAATTTGTAAAAAAACAATTTAGCCCCAACTTATTTTTTGGGGGTTTTATTTTTACTACTTCCCCACTATAAATTGTCCCTTAACCCCCTTTACTGTCCTTGTTCGGCTAACCTATCGTCTCCGAGCCTACTCGCAACCCCTACGTTCCCTTCCTGGAGGGGAATAAAGGAGAGCTAGCGTCCTGCGTCGAGGCCCAACTCAAGCCTCAGGATGGCCTCCTTGAACTTCAGCTATCTAACCCAAAGTGGGTCCAGCGGCCCACAACGAGAGCGAAGGAATGGATGGTGTGGAGGGGTACACTTCCTAATCTACCCTAACCATTATCACTTAAACTACCCCGGGGCTTTCAACAAGCGCCTCTCGCTTAATCTACTGGTTCTATCAACTCAGATTCCCGTCGCCTGTGTTGGTGTCCTCACAATTTCGGCCATGCCCCCCCAATTTTCTTCCTGTGCCCTCACACGGTCTCATGGCTGGGACGCGTGGCTCCCTTGGCAGGCACTACCCTCTGCCGATTCTCCTACGATGGCGCCCCCGGGCACTACACTGCCTCCGAGCCTATCAGCTCCGGAAACACCGGGGAGTGCCCTCCCTGGCGACTCCCCTGAAACGCTCACGTGGCAGGCTGGCTTCCCGGGCCCCTTTCTGAGGGTCACCCATGCCCACAACACTGCCCACGTGGCTAATGGCGCCCAGGGCCCCTGCATCGTGCGGGCGCACCCGTGCCCACTACGCTATCCCGGCCCCCCATGGGCCCTTGGCCTACCGCGGCCGACTAGCCCGGTGCCCAGGGTACCCACTCAGCGATACTCACCTTTCGCAGCCATGCTCCCAGCCCGTCAACAGGGCTCCTGCACCCCTCCAAACGGGTTTCGAGCCTACTTTCCCACCAACAACAAAACGACTTCCATTTTTGTTAATTTGACTACCCCAGCTGACTCACTTTATTCTGACCCCAGGGTCCGTTGGGTGGGAGTCACTCCTCCCCCCAATCACTCATCGCACCATGCATTCCACATTCGCTCCATACACACAGACCCGCTGGCCTCACTCACTCATCATGTTTCCATTCATTACGCACTTCAACTCACACCGCTGAATCCTGCCATCCTGCTCACGACATCCCCTAACTACATCCTGCTCCCACGTCGTCCCTTACACTACAGCACATTCCTTTTAATACCACGTAGCTAAGCTACGTCCCATCTACACATCCAAAGTCTGTCTTTGTCCTCAAATCCAAAAATCAATTTTCCCAAACTAAATCCCTCCACCTAATCCATTCCACGGGTCCCATGAGGACTTACCCCTGCCCCATGAAGCCGGTCTAGCTAAGCTAACCCTTCCCCCTAGCTAGTGCCATCCTGTGCCTTGGCAGGGGGGTCGTCCACCCCATGCCCGGGAATCCTGTTCACCCAAAAGCGAGGCTTGCTATTTTTTTTTTAAACGTGCAGCACCAGCGCGGCAACTCGCAACCTGCGCACCAGTGCGGCAATTCGCAGCCGCGCTCCTTTGGCGTGACGTCATGGCAGCTGTTCGCGTCCCTCGTCCCTCTTGGACGGTACCATCCGGCAGGGATTCAACCCCTCCTGCCGGATTTCAACCACACGTGCAGCCATGACGTCACCGTGCACATTAAAAAAAGCCAAGCCTCACGCTTCGAGGGGTTCCCCACGCGAACACATGTGCTCTGCCCGTTGGAGCTTAACACACATGCCCGTCCAGTCCGAATCCATAATCCTGCCTAAACTTTGTCCGTCCGCGGGATCGGCAACATCCACCGCTGGCGTTAACGGACCGGGCTTCACTCTCTCAAGCGAGCACGTGGCGGCCTCATGCGTAGCACAGCACGAACCTCGCGCTCGCCACCGTGTAAACCCGGCGTGGTCCCCATTATATTTACGGCCGCTACTCGGCTTTTGTCCCTCTGTCGCCGTCGTCTCCGTTCCACGCATACACTCCTGCGTGTCCTGACGCTCACACACCTCTCCATGACACTCAGACATGCGGTTGCATGTTCCCGCATACCGATCGTCATCTCTTTCATACCGCTTTCTCACACACGTGGTCTCTGTTACACACACCTTTTCACTCACGCTATGCGTGGTTGCCCTCACACACGGTGTGCTGGGAGGCACGCACTCCGGCACACTCGCAACCACACCACTCACACACGGAGTCGCACTCACACCTTTCACCACACACACCGGGACAATCATGCTGGGGATTAGTGCCACCACAAGGGGTTCCGGGGCCTCTATACCCCCCAAGCTTCGTGTGCACCCGTTCACAGCACCCGTCCCCTCGAACTCGCTCGACACGACCGAACTCACCTGGTCGTGATCAGCTTCAAGGGAGAATAGCGTCTCCCTCTGTTCCCGAAGGAGGCTATCCAGCTGCTTGCACCGGGTCACGAGACAGTTTGCCAGCTCCCCCTCATGGTCCTCCACTACCTCAATGTGTGTGTGTTCGTCACTAACCCCGTCCAATTCACCCTCTATCTCCCATGTCTCTGTACATTTTCTCTCCTTGGTCCTTTTTTCTGTTTCTTCCTGGTTCCATTTTCCTTCCCATTGGAGTCGTTCTTCCTCTCTGAGCCCCATTAGCTGTTCGTTCTCCCTCCGGAGTGTTTCGATTTCCGTGGACTCAAATTTTGCTCCCCCCTCGAGCTGGTAAATTTCAAACTCGTATAGTTTTTGTTTTCTCTCCCACTGTTCCTCATGCTTCTCAGCCTCCAATCTCATAGTTTCTTTCAATTGGCTTAGTTCTTTTTCCTGTTTCGTTCGTTGTTCATTCATTATCCCTGCATACCTCAACCTTGCTTTCTTTTTCAATTGTTCTTGTCTTTCTTTTTTTAATTTCTTTCACCCCCTGTTCCTCATTCTTCAATCTCATCGTTTCTTTCAATTGGTTAACCTCAAATTCATGTTCTTGTTGTTTTCTATTCAACTGTTCCTCTCGTTCTTCCCTCTCCAATCTCGTTGTCTCCTTCAATTGACTGATTTCTCCTTCCTGCTTCCTTCCTTACTCCTTCACTTTCTCCTCGTACTCCAATCTATTTTTTTCCTTTTGTCGTTCAGTTTCAAATTCATACTCTTTCAGTTTTCTATTCCACTGTCTTTCTTGTTCCTCATTCTGCAATCTCGTAATTTCCTTCAATTTCCTGATTTCTTTCTCCTGTTTCATTCGTTCTTCCTTCATTATCTTTCGTGCATCTCATTCTGCAATCTCGTCATTTCTTTCAACTGACTGATTTCTTTCTCCTGTCTCATTCCTTGTTCTTTGTATTTCCTATTCCACTGTCTTCCTTGTTCCTCATTCTGCAATCTCCTTATTTCTTTCAGTTGGCTGACTTCCTTCTCCTGTCTCAATCTTTGTTCTTTCAGTACTCTTTCTTGTTCCTCATTCTGAAATCTCGTGGTTTCCTTCCATTGGTCGAATTCCTTCTTCTGTCTCATTCGTTCTTCCATCATTACTCTTTCTTGCATCTCATTCTTTAATAGGGCCTTCGCTTCCAGCTGTTTGATCTGTACACTGTGGTTCCTTAACGTTTCATTCTCCGTTCTCGTTCTTTCCTCTCTCAACATCCTCAGCTCGTTTTGTAACTCAGAAGCTTTCTTTTCCAATTCCTTTCTCATCTCCACACACTCCGACTTTGCTTTGGCTTCAAATTGTTCAATCTGCTCAGTGTGGTTCCTTAACGTTTCATTCTCTGTTTCCGTTCTTTCCTCTTCCAACGTCCTCAGCTCGTCTCGTAATTCCCTCTCTTTGGCTCTGTGCTCTGGTATCTCATCAATTTTTTTCCATTTTTCCTCTCTCTGTTCATCCCTTTCCTTGCACATCTCATCCCTTTTCTTTCTCATCTCCGCATACTTCAACTTTGCTTTTTCCCTTTGTTGTTCCTGATATTTCTGTTCTCTTTCTACCTTCTCTTCTAGTTTTCCCTGCCATCTCTTATTTCTTTCTATTGTTCTTTCCAGGCTTTATTTGTCCTGATTGCCTGATCTTACCTCTTTCTTTAGTTGCTCTACTTCCAAATTGTGTTTGTTTTTGCTCTTCTAACTTTTTTTACATTCTTTCTCCAATCGTTTCCGAAGCCCGCCAATGTCCGCCTGCCTCGCCTGCCATGCCCACGTGGTTTGAAATGGCTGTTGGGAGCGCTCGCCTCGTGTCGCGCCGCTCGCTCCGTGCTGCGCTGAGGTGCGATTGCGCCGCAATTATGCGACTCAGCCCGCCGATAAAGTCCGTGCTCAGGATATGGGGTTGAGCTTCCCCACGGATTGTAATTAAAAGTACCATCCTGGGCCATGGATCCTACATTTCTATACATTTCTACCCCCGGCACCCGCTCGCCTTGAAACGCCATCTTATTTCTCGTAAGGGATTAATTTTGCCTGCTCGTAATTTGGAGGGAATCGGGGGTCGCTCCTCTCACCCCTGAACCGATTCCCGTAAATTTAGCTTGGA
>NC_140961.1:100714783-100767283 GCF_056783735.1 Eptatretus burgeri | reverse complement strand
CCACCACTTCCATCACCTCCCACCGAGTAATGTAATGCTGTGTTCCTGTTCCGTGTTTATGTTCGGTTCCGTGTACGATGATGGTTTTATTTCCGCGTTACCCTCTTTCTTATGAGGTAAATAATAATATCATGTCACTTGCAACTAAAGCCACCGTGATGTCATCATGCTGGTATTTCAACTCTCCCAATGGTACCCCACCCCCTTGGCTGTCACCCAGGGCGGACCGCCCTTCCCACACCTCCCTTAGTACGCTTGTGGTCCAATGTTTCTCTTTTCTTCTAACATGGCTGCCACACTACGTGACCTATGACGTCATAATTATCATTAAAACATTCTACATTAGTCATCAAACAAATTTTGAAAATTTGTGTCGATCCAACAAGCGGTTCCAGAGTAAAGGGAATAACAAAATGCAGACATACACATACGCACATATGTACGCACGTATGGGACCAATCGCTTGACGTTGCTTTTCGCTTCGTGAGTGTGGGCTAATGCATGAAAACTGTTTATAACTATGTTAGAGGACAATACTATGTGCAAATTTTAACATTTTATCAAGCAAAGTTATATTTTAGCTCACCTGGAACGTAGTTCCGGTCAGCTTTTGGGATGGTGCGTTATCCGTCCTTCCAGCTGTTCATAAATACTTTCAACTTCTTCTCTGAAACTACACATATGATTTCGATGAAACTTTACCACAATGTTCATCACCATGTATGCCACTAATCACATTAAAAAAAAATCTGGCCCTAAGGGGGTCTACGTGGGTTGCCCCCCAAAAATAGGTATTCGCTTTCTTCTCAGAAACTACACGCACAATTCCGATGAAACTTCACCTTTCACCTATTCACCTAATTCCAACCTTTATCACCCGTGATGCACCAAAGTTTGTTCATGACGTTATAAAAAAATCAGTTTTCATAATTGATCTTGCTCTGTCTTCATTCTTTTCTCATTGCATAAAATGTCATTCTGAATTGGGTGGTAATTATAAGGTATGGTTAAGTTCACCACTAAACAATGTAATAAGGTCAGACAGTGTGATTTTTGTCTTCGACAATGCTAGCCATGGACAGCCGGTTTAAACACTGTGCCTAAACTTCATCAACATCGAAACAAAGTGAACTAGAAAGGCACTCGGGAGAGCGCATACCTCCACCAGGCTGAACAGTTTACGTTTTGTATCCCACTGATAGGCCAGATGTGGATCCGGGCCTGAACAAAAGTCTAATTGGCTTGTTCTTGTCACCGACCCAACTCATCCATCAAGTTTTTTTTATTTTTTCATAATCCGTCGACAACTTTTTGAAACATCGTGCTATATATCGTTTTTGGCACAATCTCTCAATGATGAAGAATCGCATTAAATATTCAAAAACTCGTATCCGGATTTGGATCATCACCAAATTCGAATCAATTCTTCCTTGTCATACACCAAAAGTGTCCACCAAGATTTGTGCGAATCCATCCATAACTTTTTGAGATATGCTGCACACCAACAAACAAACAAACAAAAATGAAAACATAACCTCTGTCCATCTTCGGTGAGCAGATGTCATTAGGGGCTTACGTAACGCTGTCATACTGCATGTCTCCTTTTAAGTGCAGCACTTCGTGTTTGGTAAAAGTTACACTTCATAAAAATAAATAAATCAGAATGCAAAATTGTTTGACAAGTCCCATTAGCCACTAGCAAAACAGACTGGTTTTGCACGTCTTGCTAAAATAAACGGATGATGCATGGAATGGAATGCAAAGGTGTAATTTATCACGCTGTTTAAAAAAAAAAAATTAAAAAAAACCAACAACTCGTATGCATTGTCGAATCATTCAAAATTATTTTATTCAGTGTCATCGCTTCGGAACTTCGAGTACTTGCAAATCAAACGTCAATACTTGACCTTGTAGTTTTGTAATTTTAACCATTCAAGACATCTCAATGTAATATAGTAAATAAAACTGATACAACACATTTGAAGATATGTAACAATATGCAACAAAGTCGGTAATACCATTCTTAAAATAAACAGTCTGCCTTTAGAGCCTCCAAAATCAACACTTTCAAGTCATCACAGGAGTTATATATCACATTGCAAAGCTTTCAAGTCATCACGAATCTCCATGGCCACCTCACGAACATCCGCATTTCTGTCTGTCGTTAAGGATTCCAAAAAACCATCACACAACAAAGACTTCACATCAGCAGTCAGCTTATTGCTAGTGTCTGGCTCCACGACCAAGGATTGAATCAACCGCAAGACTTGGCACCGCAGGTCTGCCTCACTCTCATCTTAAAAACAAAATGGACAAAACAAAGAAATACACACTTTATGGGTTTTACATGGATGCAATATGATGGGTATAGTAATGCATTTGTCGCTGAGGTTTACTACTTAAAATATGGTGGGTTGGCAGGATGGCCTAGGCCCTAGAGGTATGCACACTTGCCTCGAAGGTGTCTAGCCTGAGTTTGATCCCGACCCAGATATAAACTGCAATCCCAGTGTTTCACAGGCAGGGTGATTCATCAATGTGTGTGTGCCATCCCTCAAGTGGATGTCAAACAGGTGTTCCGTCTGCCAGCATTAGTTGGTGGATGTTAAAGATCCATCCATTGGCATCCTTCACAAAGTCAGCGAGCTATCGCCGGCACCATGGCCAAATTACAAATTCCTGCCCTAACCAGCAGAGGGCACTGCATCCCAGCTGTGCCCTCAGCCGATGATGATACCCCACACCCTTGTGCTGCATTCGAAGAAATAATTATAATACATCTGAAAATGGTAAAGGGGTGCTGAAACATTAAAAAAAAAACTTTTTGACAATATGAGTAATTAATAAGGTTATTGGAGATAAATCTGATTCATTGAATTGCAAGTTTCATTTTGTGATTGATGGCGTTGGCTGTTTGACATGTACAAAACTCTTAGCAGAGGCAAACAGTAGGCTGGAAGGAATATAATTTTAAAATAAACTCTTGCATGCGATGAAATAAAAGAAGCAATCAAGCTGAAAGGTTGAAATAAAGTTGTTTCCCTCACTCAACACAATCGAGGCACTGATAACATTTGCCATAAGCAATAGCGAAATTATTTTGTTTCTTTGTTCCTTAAGGTAATTTTCATTTTAATAGAGAGACCGGGATGATCACAGAACTGAAGGACAGAGGCTGAAACGTCTTTTAAAAAAATTAAAAAGTGCAGAGGGGAACAGGCACAATGGCACATGAACAAGGGACAAACAAATATGTGAAGGATGGAGAAACGTTGCAGGTACACAGAGGGTGCAGAGGGTTCATCGTGGTCATAGATATGAATGGAGAGATGAGGGCATGAGGTGGCAGTGCCTGCTATTCTGAAGGAATGGAGGGAAGAGCATTAGAGGACGAGGTGATTCCATAATGACAGAAAGGACGAACAAATGAGTGAGCGTGCAGAAACACCTGACAAAAGCAACATACGTATTACTATTGGAAGGAACCGGGTGGGAATTGAGGAAAGAAACATCAACAATGGAGCAGAGGTGGTATAAGACCATGATGCCATCAAACTACAGGCAATGAAAATGAAGCTGACCCTGTGACTCAGTTTATGAATAAGAGGTACCAAGGAATTTGAGGGAGTTGGCTTTCACTGCCTCCAAGGAAACAAGATGAGAAAATGGTGCAACAGCATGAAGTGAGAGGCAGTACTTCCAGGCTCTTAAAATGAAGGCCATTTCTCTTTTTTGTATGGTTAGTCGAGGCTTGTGGAAGAGCTAGTATTAGTACACTGAATGAATCAGGACACAACAGGACAAACGGAAGTTGAGAGAGAGAGGAAACGCCAACAGTGGAGTTAAAGGCTAAGACAGAGGCAGACTTGGACAAACAATAGGTGTGGGGAGGATTGAGGGGCAGGAGATGAGGATGCATGGGGTGGACAAGATGGACATTGAAGGAAACTCTCAGGAAGAAAAAAAATGGAAATTTTGAACGAGGGTGGGGGGACGGGCTTTAACAGGGGTATAAAATATCATTGTTTTGGATTGGGAACTATCTGAGATGGTCGTGATCAGCTGTCTTGAAGACCTGGAGGGAAGAATGAGGTTGAAGAGAATGTAAAAGTCAGTTCCACGGGCAGGGAGAAAAAAGATGAATGAATGAGTGGAGGTGAGCAGTAATGAATGAATGAATTTAGCTTGTTTCACCAGAAGGGGGTTGATGGTGGACCATGGGTGCCCTGCAGAAACCTGGGTGGGGGACAGAGGACAAAGCATGGAAAGAACAGAGGGTGCAAAACCAGAAAGAAGGCAGTAGAAAACAGAGACCTCTGACTTGTCTGAGAGGAAGTCATATATTCAGCTTCATCGCAGAGAGATTCCAATAATCTTTAAGGCCTTGGATTCCATGGTGTCGACCTGAGCAAGATGTCAGGCAGGGGAGCCATCCCAGAGGGGAGAGAATTACTCCTTCAAGCTGCCTTATACACAAATAAAGGACATACTTTTTTGTTGTTGTATATAATATTGAGGCTCGTATCAGAGTTAACAAGCAGAACGTATAACAAAGGGAGCATGAGACAAGAGGGGCAGGAGAGGGAAGCACAAAATAGTGGGGAACAGAGACATAAGGAGATCTGTGGAAGGGAGAGGGGTGGGGCAGGGTACACAAGGTAAACAAGATGGACACTGCAGGGACTTTCAGGAATGAAAGCAGGGAATATGAAGGAGGTGGGTTTGGGGTGGATTAACAGGGGTAGAAAAGATAAAGGTTTTGGATGGGGGAAGATATGAGATGGTGGTGAACAGCTGTTTTGAAGACCTGGAGGGAAGAGTGGGATTGAAGAGAGTGTAGGAGTTTTCTCCAGAGGCAGGAAAAAAAGAGGAATAAAAGCGTGAAGTTGAGCAGTGATTCTTGATTTTGGCAGTTTCACCAGAAGGGGTTTTTTGGTGGACCCTGAACACCCTGATGAAATATAGAGGGGACAGATCACAGACAGAGCAAGGGAAGTGGGGGGGGGGAGTCCGGAGAGGAGAAGGGAGAAGACAGAAAGACCACCAACCTGCCTCCGCCTCCAGTGAAAGAGTGAGAGACCCAAAGACTCAGCTTCTTCGTGGGAGATACCAATGATCCTAAATGCCTTGGTTTCCACAGCATGAAGCAAAGAAAGGTGTGACGTGGGAGCACCAGACCAGAGGGAAGAGCAGTACCCCATCAGGCTGTGGATGAAAGCTTTGTATAAAGTCTCCGCATTGTAATAGGAGTTTCCTTGCAAGGAACTTTGACACAGGAGTAGGCCATTAGGCCCATCAACGCTAATGCTATTATTTGCAACCTATGTTTTTTATCAGTGCTGTATCCTTTTTAAATGCTGAATGTCAAGCGAGGAGGCAGCATGTACAATTTTTATAGTCTTCTTAATGACTTGGCCGGGTTCGAACCACCAACCTCTTAGCCTCAAAGCAGACATGCAAAACGATTACATAACTGAAGCGGGTGAAGATTCAAGGCTAATTTGGTAATTTTGGAGTCCCTTTATTGTTGGTATCTGGGGCGACAGAGGGACACCGGGGGCAGTGGATAGTCCGGTCAGTTAGGGTAAAAATATTTACTGACTGGACAAAAGTGTCAAACTTCCAATCAAGACTCTCTTCTTCTTCTTCTTCTTCTTCTTCTTCGTCTTCTTTCGGCTGATCCCGTCAGGGGTCGCCACAGCGGATCAATGATCCGCATAATGATTTGGCATAGGTTTTCCGCCGGATGCCCTTCCTAACGCAACCCTGGTCACCTCTTACGACACACAGGGATATGGTACACCTATTCTAACCGGGGCATACACCGGACCCAGTACACTGGTACTCACTTCGTCGACCTCAGAAGGATGGCAGGCTGAGTCAACCCCCTGGTGTTATACTACTTGGTATATATATATATATATATATATATATATATATATATATATATATATATATATATATATATATATATATATATTCAGTGGCCCAACAGGGTTTGAACTCAGGACCTTTTGGGTCCCAAGCTGCTGCCCTAACCACTGCGCCAACACCAGGCTTTCCAATGAAGACTCTATGTATCCTAATAAAGATTTTTCACTGAAGAGACAATCGAGATCGACTTTTAATTGTTAGCAAGAGGGCGTCAAAAATAATTAAATTGTGATGGGCGTGGCCACTGCGAGATGCTCCATTGTAAAGGAACAAAACCGGAAATATGAGGAAACTGCCCTGTTTGTGCTCCATTTCTCCCAGAGGAACAGAAGAAGAATGGACAAATGGCGGCTGTAAGTATTGTTTCAATTTTTCTCAATCATGAAATTGCATGTTTTTGAGGTTATTCGACCTACTGAAGAATGCAGGTGCTGGAAATATGCGAATCTAAGAAGGGTATATGTGAAATTAATGACATTTCTGCAATAATTTGGTTATTAATCAACAACAATGACGTCAAGACAGCGAAGAGCTGAAGCTGAGTGTAGTGAGTAGTGTGTAGGTAGGCCGTAAAGAAATTCTGTCCACCCAAGCAGTGTAGCGGTTTTGGCTGGTTATTTCTGTGTGTGTTCTGTCGTGGTGGTTATAGTTAGTGTGGAGTATGGGTCCTCTCGATTGTGTTACAGTAATAGGTACAGTCAAAACCCTCTAATTCGACATTGCTCGGGTCAGGTCAAATATTGTTGAATTAGGGGGGTGTCAAATTAGAGCGGTTCACATGAAGCCAAAAAACTTTAGTTCCCTTCGGGCAATATATATATATATATATATATATATATATATATATATATATATATATATATATATATATATATCGAATTAGAGGGGGTGTTGAGTGGATGTTGAATAAGAGGGGGTTAGATGTCGAATTAGAGGGGTTTCACTGTAATAGGTAGTCAGCCTCGCATGAATGTTTGTGTGATGGAGGGTGTAACCTTAAACATGCCATGTGTTAATAAATTACACTGACTTTTTTATGAGCATAACAAGATCGTGAAAGGATGTGGCGGTGTGATTGGGCTGCTCCAAAACCCAGTCCGGCTGAGGCAATGGCTTCTGTCTGGACCCGAACAGTCGCGGATACTGATGGATTTTGAAGATGACCTCGGTATCAGTAGAGAAACATCATGTGATAATCATGATTCAGGATACTCCAGCCAAAAGACGTTCCATGGTCAAGTTCGTCACTTGTACGATACTATTGTTGAAATGGGAAATCCTTTCATGGATCATTTCCCAGAGCTCGTCAATCTCAATCGACAATGTGCTTCACGTTCGACAGTATAATGTATCCGTACACTAGAAGACAGTATAATGTATCCGTACACACTGGTAAATCCCATTTCGCCGAGTTCAGTCGCGCGGTCCTTGATGACAGGACAGAGAGAATTCATAAACCGATAAAACGGAATATTCTGCATTTGTTCAACTGCGGTAAGAAAACTGTGGCGAAAACTATGCTGAAGCTGATCGAGCTCCGAGAAGACGTTGCCTTATTCGGACAATTATATGTGTCACTACAAAACCAATCAGGAGACATGCAGGAGTTCTTCTCCCATGAAACGACTGATTATCCACCTTCACTTTTGGACCATGGTTCGATATAATTCACCAAGAAGTCGGACTTGCTCGCTTGTATGCCAGAAGCCGATGATGATTCCATGGAGACATCGAGAGCGTTTGACTGTAAAATCGTGGATGGAGCTGTGATAATCCATGCCCTTCCACGAATGTCGGCGAAAACGTTCGAAGAGTACTCCACAAAGGTGTTTGTTCCATACATACTGCAACAACTTGAAACATCTGCCAGACTGGACATTGTGTGGGACATATACATTCCCGATAGCTTGAAAGTGGCAACAAGACAACGGCGAGGAACTGGCAATAGAATAAAAGTGGGACACCAGACCAAACTTCCCAGCAAATGAGAGGAATTCCTCAAAGTGGACGAAAACAAACAGGAGCTATTTGACTATTTGAACGCAACAGTTGCCTGCATTACTCTACCACCGGGAAAAGAGCTCATCATGTCAGGTACGATATATTATCATTGGCATGATCTACCGCTGGTGAACTTAGAATTCCTTTCTCTATTCTATATCATTTGTTTACGTTCCAGGACAAAGAAGTGGCGAGACTCGATATTTACACCTGCGATCACAAGGAGGCTGACACGAGAGTTGTCATCCACGTTAAAGATGCGCTCGACCACGGCCATCGAATCATCCAGATCAGAAGTGTTGATACCGACATTCTGGTAATCCTCATCGGAATGTTTGGTCGGCTTGTTCATCAGCATCCAGATATGGTATTATGCGCTGCTTTCTGACTTGGTCGCAACTTCTCGTGTAACTCTGTTGGATCCATCTGCCACAAAATCGGTGATAAAGCGAAATCTTTACCGATATTTCACGAAATCTTTACCGACAGGGTGTGATACAACGTCCGGTTTCCACTGGTCCAGCAAAACAAAGGCTTGGAAAACCTGGGATCGGTATCCGCATGTAAACTCCGCCTTCGCATACATCATGGAGCATCCGTTCTGTACGGTTGAGGTAACAGATGATCACTTCGCCATGCTTGAAGCCTTTGTCGTGCAAATGTATCAGAAGTGTGACATCTCAAAGGTGAACGACGCCAGAATTGCCATGTTCAGGAAGAAACCAAGGCCATTAAACAGATTACCACCGACACAGGTGAGAGAGATTGGTCACTTGATCAACAAACATTGCGGAATTTTCATTTTCACATGACCCAAATTCATTTTCTACTGCTAAAGTACTGCTGGCATTTTTCAGAATTCGCGACTGCATCACGTGAGACGCGACAAATATCAAGCCAGCATATGGCTCACCAGTGATGTTCCGAAACGAACAGCCGTATTGCCCTCAGAGATTGGATGGGTCAGACAAGAGGAATCCTGGCACCCGGTCTGGATGACGATACCAAAAGGTTTCACTGCATGTCAGGAGTTCATAAGGTGCTCCTGCAATATACCCTGCAAAAACTGAAAATGCGTGAAGGCCAGGCTTCACTGCACAAGTCTCTGCAAATACATCTGTGTTGTGTAAAGGTAGGGGATTGTTTTCTACTTACGATCTCGCATCTGAACCCATTAACCTTTAAGCGGTCACTTGTCGTAAAACAGAATAATTTGCATATGCTATTTTTAACAGCAGGTATCTAATCTACCAGGTACAATGATGCAATATTGTCAATTATTGACTCCAATAACCGATTATAGGGGGCTTTTATAATACAGTAGGAAAATATGAAAATTTCGTACTTCCTGCATAAATTATGCAAATAATTTGCAGATGTAAATGTCATCAAAAATTAGTAGAATTACAAAGCCCCCTTCCTTCAACTCTTCTATACAGCAGGAAGCTGTCAAACGAATTTTAGACCTTTTTAAATTGAACTTTAGATGTTACCTTGAGCCTGTTGTTGGCGCAGTGGTTAGGGCAGCGGCTTGGGATCCAAAAGGTCCTGAGTTCAAACCCCGTTGGGCCACTGAATTAATACACCAGGGGGTTGACTCAGCCTGTCATCCTTCCGAGGTCGGCGAAATGAGTACCAGTGTACTGGGCCGGTGTATACCCCAATTAAAATAGGTGTACCATATCCCTGTGTTGTAAGAGGCGACCAGGGTTGCATCAGGAAGGGCATCCGGCGTAAAACATGTGCCAAATCACTATGCGGATCATACGGATGATCCGCTGTGGCAACCCCGAACGGGAGCAGCCGAAAGAAGAAGAAGAAGATGTTACCTTGGTTTTCAAGGAAAAGCTACCTTTGACCTTCACCTTTTAGGTCACGATCTCGATTGTCTCTTCAGTGAAAATTATTTCTCTTGTCATATGCTACCTTCATGCCAAATTTGGTGCTTTTGTCCATCAGGTAAATATTGGACCAAAAATTGTCCTCAAATGGCCGGACTATTGGTCGGGGTCGAGTTTCAAACGCCAACCTCCCGAACTCAGAGCAGACGTTCTAAACCATTACACCCCTGAGTCTGGTTCAAGTGCCACTTGTTTTTAAAGTAGTGTTACTATCAAATGTAGCTGTTGACCGTTTCAACAACTTGTGTTTAAGGTGTATAAAGTGTTGAGTGAAGGAAACAAGTGTAACAAAGTAGAAAAAAAGAACTTGTCTTTTTGCTTTGTGATCAGTGAATATTCATTCCATGGGTAGGTATGTTAAGTGGAGTTCCATTTAGGGATTTGGAGTTGAGAAAATCATTTTCAACATCAAATTAAGTGATGCATCACCCTCACACCACAACAAACTCAAGCTTTTGAAGAAGTTATATCCCAAACACAAGAAGTTGTATTCAAAGAATTAAACTAGCAAATCAATGACAATCATACAACTATCCCAATGATGTCAATATACCTCATGTGGTTAATTCACAAATTATTTGCAGCCTTTTAGCTTTGAGACAGACATTTTGATTTTAACTACCTTACAGGAATGATAATACCAGGAATAATAAATAATAAGACCTTAAACAAAACAGAAAAATAAAAACATACTTTGGAGAAGCCAGCACAACAAGTTTGCAACACCATTTTTCTCCGCAATATATTTCAAGCCGTTGCAGTTGATGGTCACATTGTACAACGCCATCAGTATAAGTCTGCAAGAAAACACCTAAATTGTATTTTGTACATTGTGGATCATAACAATGTTAAGTTAAAATATTTAAAGTAGTTATCTACTATAAATGTATGAGGTGTGTGTGTGTGTTTTTTTGCTGGAGCTTTCTGATGTGGAGTGTGATGCACCAAAATGAAGGGTCATGATTTCCTGAGATGATTCGGCGAATGAACTACAAATAACTAGGAAGAATTCCCATGTTTTAAACGCACGTCACGTTAAGGTGTATTGAGCAGCTTAATGCATGGCATTGCATTCTAATTACAAAACAAATAATAAAAACAATGATAACATTGTAACAAAGCACATATTAATTAATACTTTTAATATTAACAACAACAATAATAGTATCATTTGGCAATAATAATAATAACGAACGTATAATCCCTGCACTGGCCCAAGCTCTTCTGGGCTTGGTGAAAAAGCAAGCTAATGCTCAAGCAGTATGGAATCAGGTATACAACAAGGCAATGAAGATCAATAACAATTTGGTCCAATGGACTAATGGGCCCACTAATGATGGAAAGCCAACATGTGGAAGAGGTTTGCTTGCTATGTTTGTTAGGTGGAGGGAGAGTTACTGAAAACAGATCAAAGGATTAACATCAGTACGACCGACTACGATGTGAAAAATCTCCAATAGCAGCTCAAATGATTCATTCCATTACGTTTTTAACTTGATACATTGACCAACTCCCATCTGCATCAGCAGTTGTAGGAACACGTCCAGAACTATTTTTCCAGCCGAGGTGGAGGCCAAGTACTCTCTGCCACAACTTGCAGCTGCTACATCTGAAAAAAAATAAAATAAAAACGGTGCAGCATGACATTTTCTTATGTGTGTAGAGTTACTCTGTGTGAACACCTGTGTTATTTAAAAACTATAAGGGCACTCACTCTTCGACGTCGCAATATCACCAGATATGCCTTCGCCAATATTATTACATCATTATACATGCTTGTAACAAGTTTGATTTCAATCGCTGAACCAAGATTCAAAATATTAAATAATTCTGGCTGCCAGACAATGTATCCGATAATGTTGAAATACAAAAAAAACATATATTCCGCATAACTATGAGATCACAACTGACGTTTCAAGTCAATTGATGAAGCGGTTCAAGAGAAAATATATTTTAAAGATCTTTCTTCAATTATGGCTGCCAGACCATGTGACCTATTAATTATTCGTGAACACCCTGGTATTCCCAAGGCTTGGGGAATATGTGGGTGAAGTTTCCCTTCGATCTTTCAAGCCATTCTGGAGAAGAGTATTTTTAAAGGTTTATTATTCAAAAATTCACAGCTGCCAAACCATGTGACATACGACATCATTGGTGGAGAACCTTTTGTTCCTCATGGATAGGTGTGAATACCTGTAAAAGTTTCACCCCGATGTGTTCAGCCGTTTCGGAGAATAAGATTTTTGAAGGTTTTTATGTTAAAACCAAGATGATTGCCGAACCACATGACCGATGATGTCATCAATTTTTTTCCCCATACAATTTATCCCTAGATGAACCTCAAAATTTTTCAAACTGATCAAATGAAGCATTCTACGTTTGCAATTGTGATGTAAAAATGAAGCCATCTATGACATCATTAAAAATAAAATCATACTTGTTTCCCATTGGGAGTACTTCACATGTGCCAAGTTTAAATTTTTCCATGGAGCAGTTTCAGAGATATATAGAGGTCCAAAGTTTTTCATTTTTCCCAACATGGCTTCCACATCATGTGACCTATGACATCATAATTATCATCAAAACATTCTACTTGAGTCGTTGCACATTTAGTGAAAAATTTGTGTCAATCAGATAAGTAGTTGCAGAGAAAATAGAAGATTAGCAAGAATGGACATACGCACAGATGGATGGACAACCTGAAAACACAATGCAACTGGCGACTTCGTCAGCAGAGGCATAAAAACTAACATAGGATGAGGTTGCATATCATTTGTACCCACGATATGCAGCATTTTTTTATACACAAAATTGAGATTTATTTTGGATACATTAACGAGGCTCGTGGGAGAGCTAGAACAGAGAATGGAGCAGGATGAAACATAATGAAACCAATAGCAGGGTTGAGAGACAAAAGAGAGGGAGACTTGGACAAACAAGGAATGTGGTGAAGAATGAGTGGTAGAGGTGGACGCACGAGGTGCACAAGATGGATACAGCCACAAACTCTCAGGAAGGAAAAACTGTAAGTTTGGAAAGATGGGGACTTGAGGAGGGTTAATGGGGCTAGAAAAGGTCATGGTTTTGGACGGGGAATGATCCGAGATGGCGGTGAACATCTGTCTTGAAGTACTGGAGGGAAGAATGAGATTGAAGACACTGAGAAAGTTTGTTCCACAGGCAGGAAAAAAAAAAGAGGAATGAGTGCAGGTGAGCAGTAGTTCTGGATTTTTGGAGTTTCACTAGAATAGGGTTACTGGCAGAACATGTGTGGCTGGAAAAAGCCTGATCAGAAAGGCATAGCATGGAAAGGGAAGGGGGGTGCAAGACCAGAAAGGAGGCGGTAAAAGCAGAGACCACTGACTGCCTGTGATGTGAAAGCGATAATTTGAGAGACAGCTCTCAAATTGACTTCCGGTTCTCGATGACTTCCGGTTCCGGTTTTGAGCGGCAAGAGGTCTCCTTCGGGGCTCCCTGCTGACATTCTCAAAGTTAAGTTCCGGTTGTTATTTGTCCCGTTTTAACTGTTTAATTTTCTCACCTACATGTTAATGTGTGTTCCTAGTTCGGTTTTGTTTCAAAAATCGTGCTATTTTGTGAGTATTTATGTCGACGTTCTCACCTGGTGTTTGAGGCCTAGTCCTAGGCTTGAGGCCTACCGGTTCCACTTGGTGTTCGATCGTTTTTTTTTTTTGTTTGTTTGTTTTTTCTCCCCATTACCTTCAATTTCTATCCTCCCCATTACCTTCAATTTTCATCCTCCCCACTTTCCAAATATCCCCCATTCTCCCAACTAATCTCTTTCTTATCTCAAAAAAAAAAAAAAAAAAAACCCAACAACAACAACAACCTTCTCCCGATTCTGCTACTTCTTCCTCTTAACTTCCTCCTCGTCTTCCTCGATTTCTTTTTTTTTTTTTTACACTTCCATGACCTAATCTGTTGAACTCTCTCATACATTAATATTAACAACAAAAACGATCTTATAATGCTTCATCTTCCTCTCTCACACATGTGGTACTCTTTACTGTTTCACAATGCACTACTCTTCTGCTATTTTAACAGACTGCTCTCATTTCGACCTCTCCTTCATTCCTTGCCTAAAAAATCCAACTATTACAGCGCTTCTTCTCTCCATGCTCTGAATTCGCCTTCATTGCATCCATCAAGAATTGTGTTAAATCGTATATCTGACCTAAAACTTTTAAAAACCACAGTTTGCCATGGATGCTCGCTTTCCATCAACCATTCTTTTTTTCCAACTTCAGTGCCAACTCACCCCCCTCACCCCTCACTCTCACTCTCAAAGCAACCACCCCACTCTTCTCCCTCCACGCCTCCCTCTCACCTCTTTCAAAAATTCCCCCTCACCTTTCTCCCACCTTTCATCCCCCTCACTCTTCCTTCTCTAAGTTGCCCCCCCTCTCATCCACCAACCTGCCTCCCTCCACTGCCCTCTCACCTCCATCTCTTCACTCCACCTCCTCAAATCCTCAACTGCCATCTTCCTTGTCTCTTGTCCCCCCTCTCTCACAGCACCACAGAGCCTTTTCTCCTCCTCATTCGGCCCCCTCCCCTCGCTATTCTGCAATACCCCACACTCCTTCAGCAACCCTCCTTACCTCCCCCCCTCCTCCCTCGTCCGACCCTCCCCCGCCCCCTCCACCTCCTGCACCAAAAGCCTCCTCCCCTACCTCTTCATTAAAAGTGTGGACCTCAAATATCCGGGGCCTTCGCTCAAACCTTTCAGATCTTTCCATGCAGGTTGCCACTGACAAACCAGACATTATCTGCCTAACAGAAACTTTCCTCTCCCAAGACGTGTCTGACTCCCAAGTATCTCTCCCTGGTTACTCCCTCTTACGGTATGACAGACCTGAGCCTCGTCCTGGTGGAGGTGTTGCTCTCTTCATCAAAGACTCTATTCCTCACTCTCCCTGCACTGCTCTCACTCCCCCCCACCCCCAGGAATACCTCTGGCTTCGGCTTCCCCTCCACTCCCACCTCATGTTTATATGTGTACTGTACCGTCCACCGAACAGTGATGACTCCATCTACACCTCACTCTCCGAAAACATGGACCATCTTCTATCTTCTCATCCAAACTCTCTCTTCCTCTTATGTGGCGACTTCAATTGTCATCACGCCAGTTGGCTAGGTGTGGGTACCTCTCTCACCTGCCATGGGACATCAGCAAAAGCTTTCTGTGACTCATTGGGACTGACTCAATCGGTCAACTTCCCGACCCGGATCTCAACCAATGGTACTCCATCTCTTCTGGATCTGATTTTGACAAATTTCCCTGACAATATCTGCTGCTCTTCCTTCGCTCCAATTGGTTCTTCTGACCACGTCCTTGTCAAAGTGGACATCTCTCTGGCTGTTATCAGAGAACCACCTCACCGCCGTCGAGTCTGGCATTTCACTCAAGCCGACTGGCAGGGTCTCCGAGCAGCCATCAAACTTACAGACTGGTCTCCTATCACTACTTTCTCAAACATCAACTCATCCTGGGAATTCTTTCAAAGAAACTTGCTCTCCCTCATGCACAGATTTATCCCCTCTCGTGTTCAGTTGTCTTACCCTTCCTCCCGCCCTTGGTTTACTGAAGCTTGTGGCGAGGCAGTTGTCCTGAAACAACTTGCCTTTGCCTCATGGAAAGCAAACCCAACTGAGCACAATCTCAGTTCTTTCCACAAAGCTCGGAACAAGTGTGTAGCTACCCTCAGGAGAGCCAGAAAACAACATCTTTCTCATCTCAAGTCTGAACTCTCAAACCTCTCTCCCTCCTCAAAATCCTGGTGGCGTTTAATCAAATCTGTTTCTGGTGTATGTTCCCCCTCCATCCCCTCCCTTACCTCAAATGGCCGCACTGCTGATTCCACACGTGATAAAGCTGAATGTCTAAACTCGGTGTTTGCAGCTAAATCTTGTGTCCCAAACCCATCACTATCTCTACCCACTTTACCCAGTCGCACCCAACTGTCCCTGGACTCTGTATCCTTTTCTCCTGACAAGGTGGAGAGCTTGCTTTCAAACCTCGAGTCAGATTCTGCAACCGGTCCAGAGGGCATCAGCCCACGTGTCCTCAAAGCCTGCTCTTCTGCTCTTGCTCACCCTCTCTCTGTTCTATTCACCCTCTCATTTTCCCAAGGTCATCTGCCATCTGCTTGGAAATCTGCTAACATCACTGCCCTGCATAAAAAAGGTGCAAAACAGATCCCTGTAACTATAGACCAATCAGCCTTCTCCCAATCATCAGCAAGGTTATGGAATCCATCATCGCTTCAGACATGAAATCCTTCCTCTTCTCCAATGGCTTGATTTCCAATCATCAATTTGGTTTCAGACCAGGTCACTCTACCCTAGATATGCTGCTACTGCTCTCCCATCAATGGATGGAGGTCCTCAATGCCAGACAGGAAATCCGAGCCGTATCCCTGGACATATCACGTGCTTTTGACACAGTCTGGCACCCTGCCCTACTCACCAAACTCTCTGCCCATGGTATTCAAGGCCATCTCCACTCATGGCTCAGACTTCCTCTCCTGTCGCAGTCAACGTGTGGCCCTAAATGGAGTTCTTTCATCCCCTCTTCCTGTGCAGGCTGGAGTTCCTCAAGGTAGCGTTCTGGGCCCTGTTCTTTTTCTGGTTTTCATCAATGATCTCTCGGACTCTCTGGAAAATCCTCTATTTCTCTTTGCCGATGACTCAACCCTCTGCCGTACCATCTGTCATCCCTCAGACCGGCAAGCAGCAGCTTCTTCGCTCACTGCAGATCTGGATAAAATCACAAACTGGTCCAACACGTGGAACATGTCTTTCAATCCAGACAAATCTCACACTCTCACTATGTCTCTTCGAAAGGACCGTTTACAAAACCCCCCCATCCACTTTCTCAACAATCCTCTGGAAGAAGTCTTTTCTTTCAAGCTTCTGGGTCTCACTATCTGCCATGACCTTTCCTGGGAAAGTCACATTTCCAACCTTGCCTCAAAAGCCAGTCGCCGACTGGGAATCCTCCGTCGTGCAAAGTCCTTCCTCGGCCCTCTTGAGCTCCTGACCACTTACAAAGCTTTTGTCCGTAGCCTGATGGAGTACTGCTCTCCCCTCTGGGCTGGTGCTCCTGCCTCCCACCTTTCTCGACTTCACGCTGTCGAAACCAGGGCTTTTAAGATCATTGGCATCTCCCGCAATGAAGCTGAGTCTTTGGGCCTCTCACTCAATCACCGCAGGTTGGTCGGTGGTCTTTCTGTCTTCTACCGACTCCTCTCCAGCCTTGCCCCCCTGCTCTCTCTGCGATTTGTCCCAACCACATTTCCACAGGGCGCTCAAGGTCCGCCAACAACCCCCTTCTGGTAAAACTACCAAAATCACGAATCACTGCTCATCTTCACTCTTTCATTCCTCTTTTTTCCCGCCTTTGGAATAAACTTCCTCACTCTATTCTTTCCCATTCTTCCCTTCAGGCTTTCAAAACAGCTGTTCACCACCACCTCTTATCTTCCCCCATCCAAATCCTCGATCTTTTCTACCCCCGATAATCCACCCAAGCCCACTTCCTTCAATTCTCCTGCTTTCCTTCCTGAAAGTCCCTTTAATGTCCATCTTCCCCTCGCCATGTTCCCCGTCCCATCCCCATCCCTCTCCCTTCCACAGTTCACCTGTGTCTGTTCCCCAATGTTTTGTCCCTTCCACTCCCGCCCCTCTTGTCTCATGCCTCCTTGCTGTGAGTTGTGTGTTAGCTCTCATACGAGCCTCGACCAAGGTATAAAAAAAAAAAAAAAAAAAAAAAAAAAAAAAAAAAAAAAAAAAAAGCTCATTTCAAGGTCTTGTTGTCCCCCACCCCTCCGACAAGGCCAGAGATGGGGGACATTAAAATGAGCTCCATCCGACTGACAGATTATCTGTCCATGTACTTTTGTGGACACGATATTTCAAAAACCGTTGAACATTTGGCTTTCATATTGCAGATATACACAGTATTCCTTGTGACATTATCGAAACCTGATTAGATCACGGCTGTGATTGGCTGAAATATGTTGCCATGGCAAACATCTCAGTAACTTGGCTCATGTAAGCGATATTTCAAAAACCGTTGAAAATTTAGTTTTGACGTTGCAGATATATATTCGTCACGACATTATCTCAATCTGATTAGATCACAGCCATGATTGCTAGAATTATGTTGCCATGACAATCATGTTGGTAATTTGGCTTGTGTACAATCTTTGTGAGGCTCGTCTTGCCTTGTTTCTCCACCCAATAGGCAGGGGACCTAGAGTATCTGCTCCTTCTTGTCTATGGCATCAAGCTGAATAATGTGTGAGTCAGGGCTCCACCCCAGATGGGAGAGCAGTATTTCATCAAGATGCAGATGAAGGCCTTGTAAGTGGATAAAAGTTCAGGTGTGTCAAGGAAGGACTTTGCAAGGAAGGATGCGCAGTTGACTCCTGGCTTTGGAGGTCACCTAAGGAATGTGGTTTGCCCAGGAAAGATCATGGCTGATGATGAGGCCCACACGTTTGAGTGACAACTTCTTCAAGACGATTGTTAAGAAAGTAGATGGGAGGGTTTTCCAGATGGTCCTTTTGGAGAGACAGTGTGAGAGACCACAGCCAATAAATGGGACAGAATATCAGTGTTTACCTTCAGTAGTTTGATATGTGAGGAGGCAGAACAGCAGGTGTAAGTCCATAGTGTGAAAATACATTGTATTCTTTCCACAATTAACTTTTCTTTCTTGTACATTTTGTGGGGGTGGTGTTGGGAATGAAATGCATGGTATGTCCAGACCATTTGAAGGTTTTATTTTTTTCCCTCATACTGCATGAAATGATTTTGTTTTTCTCAGTAAAGAATGACCTCACACCAGAATCTGTTAAATGGAGTACCTGCAATGTTAAATAGAGTAAAAAAACAAACAAACCTGTAATGCATTAATATAAAAACAATAAATAATCTTTAATTGAATATGGTTCATAAAACAGGTAGTCCCAAAAAGGTAGAAATCTGCAGAAGATGGAAAGTTATCACGAAATAACATCAATTCCAAAATAATACGGTTATCTCAATAAAATGGAGAGCTCTCAATTTTGATATAAAATGCATTTTGAGAAACAATTGATGAAATTGCTGTGTGATTGCAGACACCCATTGAAGGTTAATCATTGAAGGATACCATAAGAGAGCCGTGTGTGTGTGTGTGTGTGTGTGTGTGTGTGTGTGTGTGTGTGTGTGTGTGTGTGTGTGTGTGTGTGTGTGTGTGTGTGTGTGTGTGTGTGTGTGTGTGTGTGTCTGTGTGTGTACAATGCTTATGGAAGGTTTACACCCCTTTTTAATATTTTCACCTCTTTGTTACCTTACTGCCTGGAGTTAAATTGCATTAAATCCGATTTTTTTTCCACCTTCACTTAAGCCCAAAATTATTCATACCCTATGAAAAATCTGAGAGTTTTGCATTTATCTCGTACCTACAAGCTGGAGTGGTGGAACTTTCACTTCACCCAGGACATTTAGTTGGCATTTACAAATCCACATATATTTTTGGCTCAACATTATTAGCATAACAATAGAAATGTTAAGATTTCTGTTTTTATGCCTGTCCAAAATTATTCATACCCATACCAAGTCTCAGAATTGAGGCCAATGTTTGTGATAATGCACATGCTTTTGATAGTCCTAAGATTCTTTATAATGTTATGCAATTATTCCAAGATGTGTGCATACAATCTGAATGCATTACAAATGTGGTCTATTGAATGTATAGTGAGGAATGTTATAGAACAACACTGCTTTTAGACTATAAATTAAGGGGAGCTGATGCAATTATTCTCAGGTCATTGTCAGCATGGTGAAGAAGAAAGAAGTCAGTGAGGACCTTCGGTTGTGCATTGTGAAGGCTCACAAGGAGGGGAAAGGCTACAAAGTTATTTCGAAGCAGTTCCGAGTGCGAGTTGCCACCATACAACGCATAATTAGGAAGTACAAGGAGTTCCACACTGTAAAAAAACATTGAAGGATGTGGTCAGAAGCCAAAGGTGTCGCCTCGTCTGGCAAGAAAAGTATGGCGAGAGGCCAACAACAATCCTCGGATCAGTATTAAGGCTCTCCTGAACAACCTTGGCGAGTCTGGGACCAAGATATCAAGGCAGACACTCCAGCGGACGTTGCACAAGGGGGGCTCCATGGACGCCAACCAAGAAAGACTCCACTCCTCCATCCCAGGCACAGAAAGGCTTGTCTTGCCTTTGCAAAAGCTCACCTGGACAAAGATCCAAGCTTTTGGTCCTCAGTTCTGTGGTCGGATGAGACAAAAATGGAGCTTTTCGGGCACAGAGATGTTGCTTTCATTTGGCGAAAGGAAGGTGAAGCGTACAACCCGAAGAACACAGTCCCAACCGTCAAGCATGGAGGCGGGAGCATAATGCTTTGGGGATGTTTCTCAGCCAGTGGGCCCGGCAAACTCGTCAAAGTGGATGGCATCATGAAAAAGGAGCAGTACATAAAGATCCTTGAGGAAAACATCAAACAGTCCGCAGAGAAACTTCACCTCGGGGAGCATTGGACGTATCAGCAGGACAACGATCCAAAACACACCGCCAAGTCAGTGAAGAAATGGTTCTGGGATAATGATGTAGACGTTCTGGAGTGGCCAAGCCAAAGTCCGGACCTCAACCCAATCGAGAAGCTGTGGAGGGAGCTCAAGACCAGAGTGATGGCAAGGAAGCCTTCCAACCTCAAAGACCTGGAGACCTTCGTGAAGGAGGAGTGGGCCAAAATCCCAAAAGAGACATGCAAAAACCTTATAAGTAAGTATAAAAACCAATTGGAGGCTGTAATCACAAACAGAGGCTTTTCCATTGATTACTGAATGTGACTTTGAACTGATCTAAGCAAGGGTATGAATAATTCTGGACGTGACATTTTTTTGTAAATCTATCAATAAAATACCCCCGAAACAATGTATTTCTTGAAATGTCTCTTGCAGTGATTCTTTCAGCTGTTTGTCACATTCTTATGTAACTTAAGCAAGAAGAAACTTATTCCTCAAATAACACGATTCAAAATACTCCAAATTTGGTAAGGGTATGAATAATTTTGGGCTTAACTGTACATTTACACATTGTAACCCACAACTTCCAAGTGAAAAACAAGTTCTACAAATTTCAAAAAATAATTAAAATACAAAACTAGAATATCTTGTTTGGATAAGTGTCTACCCACTTCATAACAGCAAATGTAAATTAGCTCAAGTGCAACCAAGCACCTTCAAACTCACACACCAAGTTCATGGGCTTCCATCACATGTGGAGCGATTCTGATTAAATTGCAGCAATTCTGATTATTTCAGAATAAAATCAGCTGTTCCTGGAGAGTTCCTCTTCTGGGAAGTGCATTTCATAGCAAAGACTTAACCATGACCACCAAGGTCAGGTCAGGTCAGGTATGGGTATGGGAGCATGCACCGGATCAGCACATCGCTGCATCCATGTTCCACCAGTACTCCAGTGGCCTCCGTCTGGCCATCCCCCAGACAGATGCCTGGCCCATCCCAATCTCCTTGAGATGCTGATCAACCCGCTGCAACCACAAGGCACGTGGTCAGCTCACTGGCCTCATCCACTCACGAGGCTCCCTCACTGAGAGAATCTGGTGAGCAGGATCAGCATCAGGAAAAGGAACATGTCCATACAGCCGCAGCTGATACTCACATAATATACAGGAAACAAATCTCATTTGAGTCTCTCTCAGCACCACTCGTTGGACACAAAGTCTGACCAGCAATAGCCAAGGATTCTCCGAAGAGACCTGGTACCAAAGGAATTAAGTCTCCGTCTCAAATCCCTGGCCAGAGTCCAAGTCTCACATCCGTAGAGCAAGATTGGAAGCACCAATGACCTGAAGACTCTGACTTTCATTTTTCTGCCCAGGTACCAACAGTGCCACACCCCACAATCCAGTGAATCCAAGACTCCCCAGGCCCAACCCAGACATCTGTTGACCTCTGGCTCACAGTCAGAAGAGACATGTACAGTGGGGAGAACAAGTATTTGATACACTGCCAATTTTGCAGGTTTTCCCACTTACAAAGCACGTAAAGATCTGTAATTTTTATCATAGGTACACTTCAACTGTGAAAGACGGAATCTAAAACAAAAATCCTGAAAATCACATTGTATGATTTTTAAATAATTAATTTGCATTTTATTGCATGAAATAAGTATTTGATCACCGACCAACCAGTAAGAATTTCGGCTCTCACAGACCTGTTAGTTTTGTCTTTAAGAAGCCCTCCCATTCTCCACTCATTACCTGTATGAACTGCACCTGTTTGAACTCGTTATCTGCATAAAAGACAGCTGTCCACACTCAATCAATCAGACTCCAACCTCTCCACAATGGGCAAGACCAGAGAGCTGTCTAAGGACATCAGGGATAAAATTGTAGACTTGCACAAGGCTGGGATGGGCTACAGGATAATAGGCAAGCAGTTTGGTGAGAAGGCAACAACTGTTGGCACAATTATTAGAAAATGGAAGAAGTTCAAGATAACAGTCAATCTCCCTCGGTCTGGGGCTCCATGCATGATCTCACCTCGTGGAGCCTCAACGATCATGAGAAAGGTGAGGGATCAGCTCAGAACTACACGGCATGACCTGATCAATGACCTGAAGAGAGCTGGGACCACAGTATCAAAGAAAACCATAAGTAACACACTACGCCGTCATGGATTAAAATCCTGCAGCGCACGCAAGGTCGCTCTGCTCAAGCCAGCGCAATTCCAGGCCCGTCTGAAGTTTGACAATGACCATCTGGATGATCCAGAGGAGGAATGGGAGAAGGTCATGTGGTCTGATGAGACCAAGATAGAGCTTTTTGGTTTAAACTCCACTCGCCATGTTTGGAGGAAGAAGAAGGATGAGTACAACCCCAAGAACACCATCCCAACCATGAAGCATGGAGGTGGAAACATCATTCTTTGGGGATGCTTTTCTGCAAAGGGGACAGGACGACTGCACCGTATTGAGGGGAGGATGGATGGGGCCATGTATCGTGAGATCTTGGCCAACAACCTCCTTCCCTCAACAAGAGCATTGAAGATGGGGTGTGGCTGGGTCTTCCAGCATGACAACGACCTGAAACATACAGCCAGGGCACTAAGGAGTGGCTCTGCAAGAAGCATCTCAAGGTCCTGGAGTGGCCTAGCCAGTCTCCAGACCTGAACCCAATAGAAAATCTTTGGAGGGAGCTGAAAGTCTGTGTTGCTCAGCGACAGCCCCGAAACCTGAAGGATCAGGAGAAGATCTATATGGAGGAGTGGGCCAAAATCCCTGCTGCAGTCTGTGCAAACCTGGTTAAGAACGACAGGAAACATCTGATCTCTGTAATTGCAAACAAAGGTTTCTGTGCTAAATATTAAGTTCTGTTTTTCTGATGTATCAAATACTTATTTCATGCAATAAAATGCAAATTAATTATTTAAAAATCATACAATGTGATTTTCAGGATTTTTGTTTTAGATTCCATCTTTCACAGTTGAAGTGTACCAATGATAAAAGTTACAGACCTCCACATGCTTTGAAAGTGGGAAAACCTGCAAAATCGGCAGTGTGTCAAATACTTGTTCTCCCCACTGTATATCACTGCCAAGGTAAGTGAATCTCTCCGTGACATCAACATCCTCAACACAAACAGGTACAGACAAGATAGCAGCAATCAAGATGACACTGAAAGCCTGCATCTTCGTTTTGACCCAGGGAACCTGTAATCCCAGCGGCTTCGACTCCTCATTCAGCACCTCGAGGGCCCAAAAAGGATATCCAGAGTCTCCACAAAGATGACTGCATCATCTGCGAAATCAAGGTCAGAGATCTTGACATTCCCAAACGACGCACCACAGCTTGATCTCTCCAACATCCTCCCCAGAATCCAGTCTATCCAAGTACTGAAAAGTGTGGGGGCCAGTACTCACCCCTGATTAACACCAGTAACAACTGGAAATAAGTTGGAGATGGTATCGCCACATCTCACAGCACTCTCAGTACCAGAGTATAGTTCAGACATCAGATTGATCAGTTTTAGTGGCACCCCATGAAGACTAAGAATCCTCCAGAGGGAATCCTGATTCACTGAATCAAACACCTTAGAGAGATAAAAAAAAATAATAATAATAATAATAAAAATACGCTACAAGCAGCCAATGACTTAACTCTTATCTGCATTCGGTGAGAAGCCGAAGCGCAAGGTTATGGTCAGTCGTTGACCTCTTTTGGTGTGAAGCCTGACCGTTCTGGGCACTGGTGCTCAGGCAGATGATGGCAAACCATATCAAGAATTATTCCAGCAAAGACCATGCCCATCACTGAGTGCAGCGTCACCCCTCGGTAGTTGCGGCAGTCCTGGCGATAACCCTTCCCTTTCAATAGAGGGACAACAAGGCCCTCTTCCAGTCAGCTGGGATGATGCCTGTATTCCAGACAGAGCACAGAACTGCATGCAACCACATCAGTACAGCATTTCCACCAGCCTTGAGAAGTTCAGCATGGATGCCACAGATCCCTGGAGCTTTACCCCATTTCAACCGGTTCACGGCAGCCTGGATTTCCACAAGCGAAGGTGGATGACAGTTGATTGGAGAGTCAGCAACAGTTATTGTAACACGCCTGATATACAACTGAACAGCTGGTGGATCAGCCTGGTACAGCCGCTCAAAGTAACCAGCCCAGTGGGCCTTCACTTCGGACTCCTCTGTCAAGAGCCCTCCACCCTCCACTCTAACTGCTGTACACCGAGGATGGGCTTGTAGGAATGCAATACGTGAATTCCCCTGTGAGCAGGATGAGAATCACTTGACCACAGGTGATGCTCTACCTCCTCACAGATTCCTCACATAGGCCTCCTTGTCCATCCTCAGTGCACGTATAGTTTTACGCCTCAACACCCTGAATAGCACAGCTCTGCCATTAAGCCTGGCTCTGCGACTCTGGTCAATGGTATCCAGTGTACCTTAAGAGACAAAATTCTTCTTTGCCCTGCGGTGAGTTCCAAGACATCCACCAGCAACATCAAGGACGGTGGTCTTGAAGGCACTCCACAACTCTTCAGGACCCCCCTTTCAGCTTTCAGGGACCTCCGTCTGGCCATCCCCCAGGCAGATGCCTGGCCCATCTCCATCTCCTTGAGATGCCGATCAACCTGCTGCAACCACGAAGCATGTGGTCAGCCCATTGGCCTCGTCCACTCACGAGGCTCCCTCACTGAGAGAATCTGTTGAGCAGGATCAGCGCCAGGAAAATGAGCCACACATCCATAGAGCCGCAGCTGATGCTCCGGACTATGTAGGTAACAAATCTCATTTGAGTCTCTCTCAGCAACTTCTCGTGAGACACAAAGTCCAACCAGCGACAGCTAAGGATTCTCTGAAGAGACCTGGTACCAAAGGAATTAAGTCTCCATCTCAGATCCCTGGTCAGTCAAATCCATGTTCATTTCAAGTCGATGTATTGAAATCCCCCAAGACTCGAAGAGTATCTCGCCTGGGGCACTGATGAACCACAGACTTGAGCGTGGAAAAGAATGTGTCCTTCATGGTGAGATCACTCGCCTCAGTCAGAGCATATACAGACACCACGGAAATGAGACCCAAGGAGTGACAAATCCTTTGTCTCATACCACGCTCGTTGTCCGGTGTGACCTCAATTATTATCAGAGTCAGCCTATTGGACACAGCTACAGCAACTCCTTCGACATGGTAACCATCAGAGCGACCAGACCAATAGTCGGTGTAACCACCCGCCATGATCACGTCAATATCCGGTCTCAACGTCAGAGTGCTGCCATACCGATGTTCAAAAGCTTGAGCTCAGATGATAATAGAGACAGGTGATCATCCTCTCTTCGGGATAGGATATTCCAGGCACGCACCCAAAGGGACCACCTCAGGTTAACCCAAAGAGACCGCCGTCTGATGGACGACACCTCAGCACCACCCCAACCCACACTACTGCAATCTGACCCAGGAAGGTTATCCTGTAGTTTTCCTCCTATCATCAAAGAGTGTGGGTCCTGAAGGCTTTGCCCAAAATCCCTTCATCCAGTGAGCTGCCCTGCGGGGGGGGGGGGGGGGCTGCACAGTGGGTACTCCCGTGGAGTGGCTTTTCAATTCTCTTTATGGTTTTCTTGTGTTTACGTGCTTTACTTTACGGTGGCCCAAGTGCAAATCCTGCCACCACCCTCCTAAAAAAGTACCTCAACTGCAGGAGGACATCTGCAGCCACATTTGAGCACTAGATATGGATGGCCGTTGGCTCACAAGGAGCTCATCCACCCTTTGGCAGGTTTTGTTTTTAATCCTGCTGGGTATCCATATCGTACACCCTCCTCACCAGAAAACCTGGTGGGGAGATGGTTTAGTCGCCGACAACCCGACCATGAAATAGGTGAGTTCAGGTCTGCATGAAACCTGAAGCAAGTCACAGATCTGATCTTTCAAGGAGGCTCCTCCAAGGAGCTTTCAAAAAACGTCTGATTTAATGCAATTTAATTCCAGGCGACATGTTAACAAAAGGTGAAATTTTGAAAGGGGGTGTAGACTTTCTATAAACACTGTATGTATAGGTATATCACTAGTTTTCTCAGAGATGGCCAAACAGATATTTGTCAAACTTTCAGAAATTCGTCAGTGAGTGCCGGGGAGTGTTTATAGGTAAAAATAATTTTCTTGAAATAAAGTTGTGGAAAGACACAGATCAAGGGATGGGTATAAAAATATTTCAAAGGCCTTGAATATCCCTTTCAGCACAGTCAAGACAATCATTAAGAAGTGGAAGGCGTATGGTACCACCAAGACCCTGCCTATATCAGGCCATCCCTCCAAACTGGATGACCAAGCAAGGAGACTGATCAGATAGGACACCAAGAGGCCAACAAAAGAGCTACATGCCTCCACAGCAAAGACTGGTCACTGTGTGTGTAACAACAATATCCCAAGCACTCCACAAGTCTGGCCTGTACAGTAGTGTGGCAAGAAGGAAGACATTACTCAAAAAGCCCACTTTGAGTCACGTTTGAGACATAGAAAAAACGACTCTGGAGATTCTGAAGCCATGTGGCAAAATGTTTTGTTGTCTGACGAAACTAAGATGGAACTTTTTGTCCGAAATGCGAAACATTACGTTTGGCATTAACCAAACTCAGCTCATCACCCAAAGAACACCATCCCGACTGTGAAGCATGGTTGTGACAGCATCATGTTGTCGGGATGTTTCTCAATCAGCAGGGACTGTGACACTTGTTGGGATAGAAGGGAACTGGATGGAGCAAAATACAGAAAAATCCCAGAGGAAAACCTGCTGCCATCTGCAAGAAAGCTGAAATTTGATGGAAATTCACGTTTCAGCATGATAACGACCCGAAGCACACAGCTAAAGCTACACTGGAGTGGCTAAGGAACATAATGATAAATATCCTTGAGTGGTCCAGTCAGAGCCCCGACCTAAATCCAATTGAAAATCTGTGGCATGACGAAGTTTGCTGTCCATCAACACTCTCCATGCAACTTGACTGAACTTGAATAGTTTTGGACAGAAGAATGCGCAAATATCGCCCAATAAAGGTGGGCAAAGTTGGTAGTGACCTATCCCAACAGTCTCACAGCTGTAATTGCTGTCAAAGGTGCTTCCACCAAGTATTAACTGACGGGGGTGGACACTGATCCAACCAATATATTGTAATTTTGTGTTTTTAATTAAATTTCTGAAATTTGTAGAATTTGTTTTTCACTTGGAAGTTGTGGGTGAAGATGTGTAAATAAAGGTGGAAAACGTCTGATTTAATGCAATTTAATTCCAGGCTACAAGGTAACAAAAGGTGAAATTTTGAAAGGGGTGAAGACTTTCTATAAACACTGTATGTGAAGGTATATCACTAGTTTTCTCAGAGATGGCCAAACAGATCTTTGTCAAACTTTCAGAGATTCATCAGTGAGTGCCAGGGAGTGTTATAGATAAAAAATAATTTTCTTGAAAATGAAAAAAAAAAGAAAAAAGTAAGATTTCTTTTTTCGTCACTTTATAGTGAGTGCCTTAGCTTTTGTAACAATGTGAAAAGTAATACTAAATGATCCCCAATCCCATTACTTAGTGGGTGTAAGGATGTGTTTTAGGCCCCCACAAAAAAAAACCAGAGAAATTTTTTTTTTGATTTCTTCAAAATACCAACAGAATTAGAACAGCACTGGGCAATGTCGGGTACCCCTGCTAGTACGAAATATAATTAATTCATTTTGTGTGCAGCCTCTTGCTGCTTGCTTTCATAATTGCCAGGAGCAAAGCTGTGCCGCTGATGGAGTGCCCCCTGCTGGTTAGGACAGGAATTTGGAATTTGACTGTGGTGTCAACGAATACTCGCCTACTCTTCACGAAGTACACTGGGATCTTTCACATCCACCAAATACTGCCGGCAGACAGAACACCTGTTTATCAGCTATCCGAGGGACAGAACACACATTGATGAATCACCTTGCCTGTGAGACACCGGGATGACAGTTTATGGCTGGGTTGAGATGCAAACCCAGGTAGACAAACTTATAGGTAAGTGTGCCAAACCCTAGGCAATCCTATCAGCAAACTAAATATAATTCAAGAAGGACAATGATGTTTCCTCATACATTTTGCTTGCATGTGGTTTACATGTGAGCCCATACATGAGTCTTGGGTCATTTTAAGCTTGTTTGTGAGTTTGTTTGACTTCTGTGCACTCCTGAACCGCTGGAGGAATGAGTTGAAAGCTAGTGGTTGTCTTGGGGAGGGGTACACGGGAATGTTTTCGACAGCCCAAAAGAAAAATAGACCCTGGGATTAAGGGTGGAGGGAACACCTTAATTCTCTTTATGCAATTGTATACAGTATTTAATTGCGACACCTGGTGGGGGAATTTCAATTCACAAATTATAAACGTGGGGGAATTAACCCATCCTCAGGATAGGTTCTTTTCTCGTATAGTAAACCCTCAATTATTGTGGGGGTTAGGTTCCTGCAAAATTCTGCAATGGTGGAAACCATGGGCCAATCGGAAAAGGAGGGGATTGGTCTTTGGGCTTCGAGGAAGGTCAGCAGCAGTCAGAAATAAACACATCAAAATTGCAACATTAAAAAGAGCAATCAAAGATGCAGACCCTTGCCAGGACTTGTTTTTATGGTGTTTGTGTAGTGGTGTGTTAGGTAATTAATGTAGACATATGTAACTATACCTGCCACTTTATAACTGCTGTAGTGATGATCGGGTACCAAGACGCCCCACTTTGATGCAACCCGTCTTTGATTGGACGGACACTTGATCCTGACCCATGACATTTATTATTATTCAATTGAATTCAGAATCGTATTAAAATAAATTCGATTCAAATCAAATGGAAGTTGTTGTTTTTTCAACAATATGGCTGCCAAACCACGACTGATAACATCAACTTATTTCTGTGGACCAATTTATCCTGAGATGGCCCACAAAATTTTTCATACTGATCGGATGTCGCATTCTACATATGCAATTATGATGTCATAACGAAGGCACCTATGACATCATAAACAAGTAAAAAAGACATAAAATGTCACAGCCCCCCGTTGTTTTAGTAATTTTGCTTTTTGGAGGGCTTGTCCATATTTTTGACCAACTAAAACGGTCGGCAATCTACCAGTCAGCCATCTTTTATCAGATCGCAAAATAAAGGGAGGGGCATGTGCATGCCATCATGTGCTGTGCTTGTGCCAAGTTTGAACAAAATCAGACCACACATTTCTGAGAAATGGTTGGGGACACAAATAAGCAACAAAATGGCAACCAGTCGGCCATCTTGGAACTGATATTGAAAAAAACATGACGGCTCATGAAAGCCATCATTCATTATCTGGGTGCCAAGTTGGAACAACATTGGTAAATGCATGTCCAAGAAATGGTTGAGGACATGTTCAACATCAGGTTTTTTACAACTAAAATGGCTGCCGGTCAGCCATCTTGGATCTGATTGCGAAACACTGGGTCACGCTGAGCGAGTGTTTCGTGCTCCGTCACCCTGAGCAAGTGTTTTGTGCTCTGTGACCCTGAGCGAGTGTTTCGTGCTCCATCACCCTGAGCGAGTGTTTCGTGCTCCATCACCCTGAGCGAGTGTTTCGTGTTCCTTAACCCTGAGCGAGGGTTTCGTGCTCCATCACGCTGAGCGAGTGTTTCGTGCTCCGTCACCCTGAGCGAGGGTTTCGTGCTCCGTCACGCTGAGCGAGTGTTTCGTGCTCCGTCACCCTGAGCGAGTGTTTCGTGTTCCGTCACCCTGAGTGAGCGTTTAGTGCTCTGTCACCCTGAGCGAGCGTTTCGTGCTCTGTCACCCTGAGCGAGTGATCCGTGCTCCATCACTCTGAGCGGGTGGTTTGCGCTCCACCACCCTGAGCGGGTGGTTCGTGCTCGGTCAATATGAGAGATTTGTGAAATATCACCCGATTTCCGAGCCGTTTTGCTGCATTAACGTGTTTTCTAAATTCCCGAGCCAAATTTTTTTTCCACCCATCATATGCAGCTGTTTATCTATCTATAATTCCAGCAATCTCTGTGTGTGTGTCTGTGACCGCTGTTTCTCGACAACCACTTGTCCGATCTAATTGAAACTTGCCAGCTATATTGCTGGTGACCTGAGTATGTGCCTTTTCAAGGTTTGATATTAATCGGACAAGTGCTTCCCAAGTTATGGCCATTTATTTACTAAACCAATGGCAAGACACATTGCTGCGGCCATTTATTTACCAAACCAATGACAAGACACGTTGCTGCGAAGGCATGGCCGATGGGGAAAGGACGCCTTAGTTACCGTGGCATAGGAGTGGCAATGGTCAATGGCAGCGAATGTCATGGCAAGCAAAGACAGGGAGGTAAACGTGATTTTAATTTGGATTTTAATTAACTCTGTGTGTGTAAGTATCACAGCAGTTGTTACTTCAATGCAAGCGATAATTCGTGGAATGTATGTGATCATTCCGTACGGGCACGCACCACATCACCACTTAGTGATGACTTAGTGTATTCTAATAATTTCTCGATTTCTTATGCGCATTTATAGATAAACACAATGCCCCTATCCAGTCGTTGTTTACGAGAGCGAAGGAACGGCCTGTGTGGTTGTTTGAAAGTTGTTTTTTTGGGGTTTGCACGAACGACCATGCACGTACGGCCATGCACGTATGGCCACGCACGTACAGGCACGCGAGAGCGAAAGAACGGCCTGTATGGTTGTTGTTTCTGGCACGCGGTTTGAAAATTTTTATTTTGGTTTGCACGTATGGGCACGCACGTACGGGCACGTACTAGTAAAGATTAATGTTTGTGAACATATCCCTAAATCGTCTATATAAATGCAACGTTGTTTTTCGGTGAAAGCTACTCAAGGTTTCTAGGTTGTATGCAGTAAGTACTGCATTTGGTAATCACTCTGACTCCAGCCTGCTGATTCCTGAAAAAATGCCGATATTGGCCGTGTGTGTGTGTGTGTGTGTGTGTGTGTGTGTGTGTGTGTGTGTGTGTGTGTGTGTGTGTGTGTGTGTGTGTGTGTGTGTGTGTGTGTGTGTGTGTGTGTGTGTGTGTGTTGTTAATAAAGCATAACATATTCTCTCTACTAACTCCCCTACCCTCACCCCCTTCTCTATCTTTGTCCCATCCTTGCTCTACCCCTTCCCAATACAGTGCAGCACCCTCCTCCAACATCTCCTCTCACTCTCTCCTCTCCCCCCCCACCCCCTCTCCCTCTCTCTGTCTCTGGACATATCCGGACGGTGGTTATGTCTGGACAGTGTTTGTCTCCGGACGTGTTCGGGCAGGGTTTGTCTCCAGAGGTGTTCGTGCAGGATTTGTTTCCGGATGTGTTCGGGCAGGGTTTGTTTCTGGAGGTGTTCGAGCTGGCTTTGTCTCCGGACGTGTTCGGGCAAGGTTCGTCTCCAGACGTGTCTGGTCGGTATTTATGTCCAGACGGGAGTTTGTCTCCGAACCATGTTTATCGTATGACCGGTAGAAAATGGATTTCAGACATTATTCTGATTAAATCTTCACTGTTATTTAATGCAGAATAATTTTGATGAAACAATATGAATCGTAATTAATGCTCCACCACATTCTGCCTTCCCTTCCTGTCACCTCATACTGTCTTCCCTTCCCAAACCCCTCCTCCTCTCTCCTTTCCCATCAACCTCTTCACTCTCCCTGCTCTTTCTCTCTCCCACCCCTCTCTCCCTCTTCCCCCTCTTTTTCTCCCTAACCCCTTTTGTATTACGATCAGTGAAGAGATGGGTGGTATTTGCTTGTGTAAAATAAATACAAAGCATTTTCACATTGAAATAAACAAGTAAATAAAATCAATGCAGTATATAATAAACACAACACAAGTCTTTTACCTTTTTAATTTCCTACAAAACAGCGAGGTGTTTTTTACACAAGCATGAGGTGGGTGAGAGGAAACATTTTACGTAGTTAGTCATAAATAGAAAACAAAAGACTGAGCTCGCGATGACAATGATAATGCTGTAAGAGTGGGAGGGTGGAAGTAAGAAAGATGTTGATGTTGAATGTGTGATGGCTGTTAGATCATCAGGAGCATGATGAAGTCACCTGCTGCATTGCCACATAGAAGAAGTGTAAGACAATCCTTAGTCACCTTGAACCTGAGCAGATCTTTCCTGCTTGAACAGGAAGGTACGAGATGGCATCCTCTTCCAAAATAATCCAGTCTCTTCGAAGTTAAAAACCTGCTCGGCATAAATTCCTTTGCCTCCATTAGTTCCAAGAGCTGCGGTGGGTAGTTTTCACAGGATCATGGGATGCCATGATTGAATTGGAGCCTTCATCCCAGGGTGCCTTGTGGAAACGTTGGTAAATCTGTCATGATTTTTCCGGTATCACCGGTCCACTCAAAGGGGTAAATCCGTAGTGGTTTCTCCCGTACACTGGTACACTCAAAGGCATTTTATCCCGTTTGGTCTTCGGTGCAAACTTTAAGTGCTTTTTCCATCCTTTCAATGAGAGGATCATGGAACTGGAATGAGAACACTTGGACTCACTTTTAAATGCGCAGTCGATTAATTGATCTCAGAATGGTGACCACAGATGCTGCACTTTGACCTCTTGCCAACCTATCTAACAACTCGATTTTTTTTGTGCAATGTCATAACCTTTCTCTGTCGTTTGGCACAACTAATTTTGTCCATTGTTTTCCATTTGGGTGCCATTATTAACTGTTGTGTCTCTACTGGATCAAGTAGATCTTGTCCAGAATCTCCGTATGTCATTTCCTGTTCCATGACGATTCATTATAAAATTTAGTTTCATTCCCATCTGCTGGTCTGATTATTACAATTAACTGTGCGTGAGAAACAAGAAAAGGCTAGTAATCGAAGGTAATCGTACACGTAGATGAAAACAATGACTCAGCTCAGCTCAGCTCAAAAAACGCGATTGGCCAAAATGAAATGCCACGACAACTAAATCAGAACACAATAGGTTGCTCGCGATTGGTCGAAACCCGCAATAGTTAAGGATTCACTGTAGTTTAAATAAATTGGGAAAATAGTACAATGTTAACACTGTACAGTACAATGATCAGAATGTATACACAAGCTGTCCTCTCAACTTATAGCCTCTTGTATGCATTGACCAAAACACTACCCACCCTAAATCTCTCTGCAATCAATCTCCTGGGAGCATCCGACTTTTCAAACACCAAAATGCACACAAGTCATTTTTTTTGTAAAAGAAATGCAAAAATGCGAGACGGTAATCTCGACCAGAACAAAACAAGTGTGCTTGTGTGTTGTTTTGCGTATTTTGTTAAGGTGAGTGTGTCAGGGGCTGTGGAACTGTATTTATAAAGCTGTAATTGTGTTCATAACAGTTTTAGCATGTATTTCTGTGAATTTATTGAAAGCAGCAGGGGGAGGCCTCGTATTAAGTTTAGCATTCTCAGTTGGGGCCTTGGTTGTATGGGGATAAAAAAGGGTATAAATAGAGACTGAAGGAGAAAGGAAGAGGAGTTCATAAAATGTGATAGTTGCTCAATGTGGGCCATATCAACAACAGGGGAAGCAGAGAGTTCTTACTGTTGCAGGAAGTGTGAAGAAATAGCCCACTTGAGGATAGTTATTATGAGGTTGAAGGAATGCTTAGATATCTTGCCGCAAGTAGCAGAATGTGACATATTTGTTAATAATAGTTGGTTATGGTAGTGGAGTGAGGTTGGTAAGGATATTGGAAGTGGTGATGGTGCAGCGGGGGCAGGCCATGGTGACCGTGCAGCGGGGGCAGGCCGTGGTGACCGTGCAGCGGGGGCAGGCCGTGGTGACGGTGCAGCAGGGGCAGGCCGTGGTGACGATGATGACAGGCTTATTAAACAGGTAGTTTGCTTCAACTTTTATACAAGAACAGTCAGGAGAATTACCAATAGCTGAGAGTATCTATCAAGGAGGTGAGGAAGGGTTTTTACAGAAGATCCAGGTTGGAGTGGAGGAAGTAAAGGAACAGCGAGGAAATCTAAGAGAAGATAAGGCTCTGTAATAATATACAATACTTGTAAAGGCAATTGATAAATCTTACTTGTAATAGTCCCCGCCATGGCCAACACAAATTGATTTTCTTCTTCATCAATATTCTTGCGTTTTCCTTCTTCAATCATTGACTTCATGAAGCTGTCCAGAGTCTGACTAGTAAGTGTGAAAAACTCTTCCACCTTGGCCTCAAAAAAATAAGGCAACTGTCATACAACTATAATCGACACATTGGCATGATGTTATGGAAATGAACTGTGTTCTACTTTACCAAATAAATATCCACTCTTACACAATCTTAACAACAATTTAGGACAAGGAAAATATTCAGGATTGCTGCATCACAACTGACTGATTTCCAAGATGGCATCGCTTTCACTAACACTTTCTATCAAATGTTTGTGGAGATAAATCTGTCGCCTCTGGTCCTCAGATGTCGTTTCTCGATGTCAAAGAGTGGTTTGCTTGTGTTTAAAGGGAAACTAACACGATCTCAAGTGAAATAAAATATTACAATTACTATTTATTGCGTGAATTTCATTTTTGTTATGTATGTTAAGCAAAAGTGAAGCCATTGACAATTCCAAATTCTGTCTTAAGTTTTAAATGATAAACGATAAAGATTATATGGGACTCCTAACACATTGAAGAATGAGATTATAACATGGGAGATGCACACATTATTAGAATACGTTAAATTATATGGCACGTGCAAACAAATGGGAAAGAAATGAGATTCTGCATTTATGAGTGTAAATTAAGTGAATGAACATGCCAAGACTAGTGCAGTTAATGGAAATATAACAACCATGCAAGTCCTCGTGGAGGTCACAGCTCCCAACTGCACATTAAAAATACAACAGGCATAGTTTACAGAGATAATAAAATCTATACAAATCAATGTCAGTGTGTGTGTGTGTGTGTGTGTGTGTGTGTGTGTGTGTGTGTGTGTGTGTGTGTCCGTCCTCCATAACTCCAAAACCATGAAACCGATCAGCCTGAAACTTTGCATGCAGACAAAGAAAACTCCAAGGAAGTGCAAGAGTGAAAATTGGGTGGTTGGTTTTATTAAAACACCCCTTTTGAAGATAACTAACGGCCTTATTTAATTATATCCTTCATCAGGCGCATCCTCGGCCACCTCGCTCAAAATGGAGTCTTAACGCATATCCTGGGTTACCTCACTGGGGTCTGAAGCCAACATGTTTTTTAGCCTGCTCAACCATGCCTAACTTGGAACAGGCTGCAATGATTACTTCAAAACAATGTTCTGTTTTTTGCACTTTCCTCATTCATATTACCCAATCCCTGCTCATCATACCTACAAATCGCTGCATACGTTGCAATGCTTACAATCGCCCGGAGACGCCAGCATTCGTGGTTTGATTTCATTTCCGCACATCTCATAACCTCGAGAATCTCTTAAATTAAGCCAAATTACCAAATTTAAGCTCCACATTTGAACGAAACAGCAGTATCGACTGCTGAAAAGTGTTCATTTGTCCAATTCGGACATTGCTTGGGCGTGTCCGGCTGCACAGGTTTATCTGACCGATGCCATTGGGTAATCACTTGCCAAGCCAGGCATTCCATTGGAGTGCATGCTTGAGTGCTTAAGCCACTTGGCAAGTGCTCACCAAGCTGCTTGGTTGTTCCTTTCAAAACCACGAGAAGCAAGATCCATCGCTTCGATGATGGAAATTCCAATCTTTACATAATTGCTAAAATAAAATAAAAAAACGGAATAAAAATTCACATTTAGCATACTTTTTTCTACTGTTTCGACGAAAATATTTAGTAAAGAAAAGATTCAGGAATCTGGTGCAATGCCGTGCTCTCGACCCCACTTTTACAATCCACGATGATAGTCGAGAGGAGTCCTTTTATTATGGCAATTATGTATGCAGTTTACATTTTACTGTTTTGTGTGATCTGCTTTCATGACAAAATATTAATATAAATACACTAATTGTTTCTGCAATATATTAAGAGTCAGCAGTGGCTGAAAACGAAGAGATACGTAGACAGCACACATGGAGGTCAGACGTGGTGGTGTTTTTTGCATGCCTGCATGCGAGCAGGTTGGAGGAATACATAGGGGTAGGAGCATGCATGCAGGCAGGCCTTTGCCAGGTAGAAAGCACGAGTTTCAATTTTAAAATGCTCCCGCCCGGTTTTACATGGGACACAGCGGTTAAAAATAAAATGTTGCTGCCCTGGTAAGCTGAATCCCCTCCCCTCATCCTTCCTTAACTTGCCCTTATGCTGCCTTCATTCCCATTATGCTGTTTTCCCTCCCCCTCCCCTCATGATTCCTTCCCTGTCCCTCCCCACACACTTCCTTCCCTTGCTCTTATGCTGCCTTCCCTCCCCTCATGCTTCCTTCCCTTGCCCTAATGCTGCCTTCCTTTCACCATACGCAGCCGTCTCCTCCCCTCACACAGCCTTCTCCTCCTCTCATGCTGCCTTCCTCCCCTTTCCATCGCGCTGCCTTTCTCCCCTTTCCCTCGAGCTAACTTCTTCCCCTTTTCCTCGCGCTGCCTTCCACCCCTTTCCCTCACGTTGCCTCCCCTTTCCCTCGCGATTCCTCCCCTTTCCCTCATGCTGCCTCCCCTTTCCCCTTTCCCTCACGCTGCCTCCCCTTTCCCTCATGCTGCCTCCCCTTTCCCCTTTCCCTCACGCTGCCTCCCCCTTTCCCCTTTCCCTCGCACTGTCTTGCCTTTCCCCTTTCCCTCGCGCTGCCTTGCCTTTCCCTCGTGCTGCCTCCCCTTTCACCTTTCCCTCGCGCTGCCTCCCCTTTCCCTCATGCTGTCTTGCCTTTCCCCTTTCCCTCGCACTGCCTCACCTTTCCCCTTTCCCTCACGTTGCCTCCCGTTTCCCCTTTCCCTCACGCTGCCTCGCCTTTCCCATTTCCCTCGCACAGCCTCCCCTTTCCCCTTTCCCTCACGCTGCCTTGCCTTTCCCTCGTGTTGCCTTGCCTTTCCACTTTCCCTCACGCTGCCTCCCCTTTCCCTCGCGCTGCCTTGCCTTTCCCCTTTCCCTCGTGCTGCCTTGCCTTTCCCCTTTCCCTCGCGCTGCCTTGCCTTTCCCCTTTCCCTCGCGCTGCCTTGCCTTTCCCCTTTCCCTTGCACTGCCTCCCCTTTCCCTCGTGCTGCCTCCCCTTTCCCTCACACTTCCTCGCCTTTCCGCTTTCCTTTGTGCTGCCTCGCCTTTCCCTCCCACTTCCTCGCTTTTCCCCTTTCCCTCGCGCTGCCTTCCACCGCCTCCCCCCACATGCTGACACCCCCCCCTCATGCTGCCCACCCCCACCCGCCAACACTGCCTTCCCCTCCTTGTGCTGCCTTCGCCTGCCCTCCCTTCCTTCCCCTCACGCTATCCTCCTCCCAAAACCACTCCCCCACCATACAACTCTCCGGAGGTCAAGGAGAGGAAGTGGTGTCAAAGAATGTGTGAATTGGGCAAATGAAAGCTTATATTTTTCTTCGCAATTTTTTTTTACACCCTGGCTTTCCTTCAAGTCTTCCTATCAAACGCATATCCAGAACACCCCCGACTCCCCTACCCCCACTCTCCCATTCTCCTCTCTCCCTCCCTCCCTCTTTCTTTAACCCCCCCCCTCCATCGCTCCATTAATATTTATATCAGTGAAGTGATGGGTTGTATTTGCTATTACCTCTAATAAATAAAGATAATGGAGAGGGTAACGTGTATATAAATATATAATTACCTTCGCAAACTTTGTTGCGAAGGTTATGTTTTGATCGCTGTGTATTTATTTATTTATTTGTGAATATGTGTGTTTGTTTGTTTGTTATTCGCATAACTCCAAAAGTATTGAACTGAATCGCAGCAAATTTGGTGGGATGATTGGTTATTATCCGAGGACCATTTGATTAGATTTTGGGAGTGATCGGGTCAAAGGTCAAGGTCAAGGTCATGAAAAGGTCAAAATCGTCTTTTTACCATAGCGCGGTCAATTTGTATCCAATTTGCATGCAACTAATGCCAAAATGTTCAGAATTCAATGCCCCATCTTGTGATATGTGACATGACACAATGACGTAATAACCCTTATAAGCAGTTGGGAGTCAAAGGTCAGGGGGGGTCACGCCATTGCAAAATGTGCGGTTTTAGTCATAACACGGTCAATTCTTATCCGATTTGCATGAAACCAACACCAAAATGTTGACTGTTCTGTTCCCCACACTCTAATTCCAATTACAAAATTAAGAGTACAAAGGTCAAGGTCGAGGTCATGAAAAGGTAAAAATCGTCATTTTGCCATAGGGCAGTCGATTTTTATCCAATTTGCATGCAACCAATGCCAAAATGTTGCGAATTCAATGCATAATCTTGTGATATACGATATGACACAATGACGTCATTACCTTTGTTCGCGGTTTGGGTCAAAGGTCAGGGGGGGTCAACGACCTTTATTATCATAACGTGGTCAATTCTTATACAATTTGCATGGAAGTAGATTCAAAATGTTTAGAATTCAATTCCCTATCCTGTGATGTGTAATATTTGATTTCTTATAATGTGACCAGTTGTCATCAGATTGACTTGACACCGACACCCAAAAAGGTCAAGGAGTTCATACAGAAATTGTTATGTACAATGTATGTGAATCAGTGTCAAACAGCAGGAAATTTAATGTTTTTAAGCCATCATAACACATATGAGATGGCAGATGTGGTATGGGATTAAATACCCTCACAATGAACGGTTTCTGGGGGGGGGGGGGAATGTAGTGTTGGCGAAGGTATGCGCTCTACTGAGTGCCCGTTCTAGTTCAATATGGTATGGGGGTGATGGTAAATTGTGTGCGCGTATGTGTGACACACACAAACACACACACACATACACACACACACACACACACACACACACACACACACACACACACACACACACACACACACACACACACACACACACACACACACACACACACACTTCTTTTCCTCCCTTAAGGTGGCAAATACCACTGAAATGTGCCCTTTCCATCCAACTTCCTTACTCCATTGAGGATAGTCTGCACTGTGTCCTCAGAACGGGACACTCTCCATAGAAGAGTACAGGCAGCAGCACCAAAAGCAGTACAGTATTCAGCCTGATGCGCCAAGTGTTGTCGTGTTTCTGCCACCTTCTTTCGTAATATAAGTTTATCCTGGAGGACAACAAAAGATGATAAAACTCATGGTGTTTTCCTAAGTTCATTGTTTTGGTGTACTTTTTGGGTTCAACAGTTTTCTTGTTTCTTTCTTTCCAGATTTTTAGTCTCATTAAATAACTTCTTGGAAACACATGCAATATCTGTATAATTGTGGATATACATATGAAGTTATTAAAAGGCACAGAAAACGAAAATGATAAAACCAAACCAAATTCACGCCGATTTTGATACAAACGAGCAAGAGCCGATCAAGTCTCAGATGACATTTTGTTCCGAATCCACAGACTTCTTCAAAGCCAAGTGGTTCATGGGTGAGGAACGAAACGTCACCTGAGACTTCACAGGCTCTCACCTGTTTGTATCAAATTAGGCATGGTTTGGTTGAGTTTTGTCATTTTGGTTGGCTGTGCTTCTTAATAATTACAATGAATCATCCCAACATGGACACGACAGGGACTTTCAGGAAGGAAAGCAGGGATTTTGAAGGAGGTGGGTTTGGAGTGAATTAACAAGGGTAGAAAATATCATGGTTTTCGATGGGGGAAGACAAGAGATGGTGGTGAACAGATGTTTTGAAGGCCTGGAGGGAAGAATTGGATTGAAGAGAGTGTGGGAGTTTATTCCAAAGGCAGGAAAGAAAGAGGAATGAAAGAGTGAAGGTGAACAGTGATTCATGATTTTGGTAGTTTTACTAGAAGAGGGTTGTTGGCGGACGTTGAGCACCTTGCTGAAATATGGTGGGGACATATCGCAGACAAAGCAGGGGGGGCGAGACCAGAGAGGAGATGGAAGAAGACAGAAAGACCACCGACCTGCCTGTGATGATAGAGTGAGAGACCCAAAGACTCAACTTCATCACAGGAGATACCAATCCGTGTAACTTGCCAATCCCTCTCCCTTCCACAGATATCCAAATGTTTCTGTTCCCCACTGTTTTGTGCTTACCTCTCCCACACCTCTTGTCTCCTGCTCCTTTTGTTTAACGTTCTGTGTGCAAGCTCTTACATATATGAACCACGACAATGCACACAAAAAAAATCCCTGCAAAAATCTTTTGATATCTACACAAACTAGTTCCATAAGATTAATGTGAATCGTGAAAATGCATATAGCGAAAAATATTTTCCCATCGATATTGTGTTATTATTTGAAGATGCATTCCTGGGGATGATGTTCAGACACCTTTCACAACCAAACCTCACCAAATCCAAAAGACATAATAACTTGGTAAATTAATATACAACATCACCAAATGTATAATTAAATGAGAGTTCATAAAACCCTTTACCTCACACAATACAATGTTGAAATCGATACTTCAATTTACCTAAAATAATGATTTTAAAGATTGTAAAAAGAAATTTCCAGAAGGGGGCAGGCGGTGGTGACGGTGCAACTGGGCAGGCGGTGGTGACGGTGCAACTGGGCAGGCGGTGGTGACGGTGCAACTGGGGCAGGCGGTGGTGACGGTGCAACGGGGGCAGGCGGTGGTGATGGTGCAACGGGGGCAGGCGGTGGTGACGGTGCAACGGGGGCAGGCGGTGGTGACGGTGCAACGGGGGCAGGCGGTGGTGACGGTGCAACGGGGGCAGGCGGTGGTGACGGTGCAACGGGGGCAGAAGGTGGTGACGGTGCAACGGGGGCAGAAGGTGGTGACGGTGCAACGGGGGCAGAAGGTGGTGACGGTGCAACGGGGGCAGGTGGTGGTGATGGTACAACGGGGCCTGGTGGTGGTGATGGTGCAATGGGGCCTGGCGGTGGTGACGGTGCAACGGGGCCTGGTGGTGGTGACGGTGCAACGGGGCCTGGCGGTGGTGACTGTGCAGTGGGGGCAGGCGGTGGTAACGGTGTAGCGGTTTCAGGCAGTGGTGGAAGTGCAGCAGGTGCAGACTGTGGTGGAGGTGCCCCAATATAAATTGGCAGAAATGAGGTATGGGAGTCAGATTTTTGTTGGTGATGAGACAACTAAATATGTCGATTCTTCATTCTGCAGGAAGGATCGTAAACATAGAATTCTGTGCAGTTTTGAAGGAGCAGGAGTTATGGACATTGAAGGAAGGGTAAACGATATTGTATCGCGTCATGGCAGGAAGAAGTTGGTTGTGGTACACCTCTGGTGCGAATGATGTAGGGAAAGTTTACTCAGAGGTTTTGAAAAATAGATACAGGATATTGAGTAAGCGGCTGAAAGCAAAGGTATGTGAGCTCATGTTTTCTGGGATTTTCCCAAGATTAGGAAACAACATAGAAATTATGAGCAGAGCAATAGACGTCAACCAATGGCTGAAAGAATGGTGTAGGGAGGAATGTTTTACATTTAAGATTTTACGGGAATCATTTCAGGGACAAAGGGAGTGTTTCCGGAATGATGGCTGTATGTTTTATAGAAAAGGGACAGCAAGGTTTGCAGTGGGAATTGAGGAAGGAATTCAGGCATTTTTAGGTCAGTGGAGGGTGGAGAAGCTATTAAGGAAGGAACTGATGATGGAATTGTGATGAGTAAGACCAGGCAAGAAAATATAATTTCAGGAAGGGAAAAGTTAAACATATTCCATGGCAATGCCAGAAGTTTAAATAATAAGATGGAAGAGCTTGAAGCCAAAGTGTATAGCGAGGAGTACGATAGAGTTGCAGTGAGTGAGACATGGTTTAAGGAGGAAAGTAACTGGAGGACAGGATTAGAAGGCGACTAGGTGTATCAGTGTGATAGGAAGGAGAGAATATGAGGAGGAGGAGGACTAGCAATCTGGGTAAAGGACAGAATTGCATCAAGAGAAAGGGGTGACATTAAGTAAAGAATTAATGTGGAGGATTCTGTAAGAGTAGCGATTGGAGATTGTAAAAACAGTAAGATACTGGTAGGATGCTTTTATTTGGCTCTGGGTGTGAAGGAAGAGGAGGGAGGAGAACATGAATAATTCAAAAGGGCATGTGGTAAGGGAAGAGTATTGATTATGGGGGATTTTAACTTGCCAGGGATAGATTGGGTCAGGAACAGGGAAAGGGAAGAGCAGATGAGGATTTCCTAGTTTTAGTCCAGGATTGCTTTTTAACCCAGTTTGTAGATAAGCCCACTCAGGGAAGTGCAATGTTGGACCTCCTTTTAAGTAACAATCCCACTATGGTGGAGGTGGAGGTTGGGGAGCATTTCGGAGCAAGTGACCATAACATTGTGTGTGCAAAGATTCTGTTAAGGGTTGGAGTTCAGGATAGTAGGGTAAGGCTATTTGATTTCAGGAAGACAAACGTTGAGGGTATGAGGAGAGAGTTGGGTGATATAGATTGGGAGAAAATAACAATAGGCCAATCAGCATCAGGGAAATGGGAAACCTTCAAGGAGCAAATGTGTAGAGTACAGAGAGAGTACATTCCAATGAGGTGTAAAATTAGAAGCAGGAAGAGGCCAGGGTGGTGGAGTAGTGAGATAAGGAATGATATTAAGGAGAAGCAGAAGGCATTTAGTAGAAGATTTAAAAAAACAGGACTGAAGTTCGATTTATCTCACAATCAGAGGAAACAGAGGCAAGTTAAGAAAATAACTCGGCAAGCCAAAACAGAGTATGAGAAGGACATGGCTAAGAATATTAAACATAATAACAAGGCATTCTTTAAGTATATCAGGGGGAAAGAGCAGGTGAGGACCAGTGTAGGCCCATTGAGGAATAGCAACGGGAGAGTGGTTAGTGATGAAAGTGAGGTGGGAGGCTTATTAAACAGGTATTTTGCTTCAACTTTTATACAAGAACAGTCAATAGAATTGCCAATACCAGAGAATATTTATCAAGGAGTCGAGAAAGGGCTTTTACAGAAGATCCAGGTTGGAGTGGAGGAAGTAAAGGAACAGCGAGGAAATCTAAGAGTAGATAAGGCTCCAGGGCTGGATAATATGCACCCGAGAGTGTTGAGGGAAGTGGCTGAGCAGGTAAGTGAGATATTAACGGATATTTTCAATCTCTCACTGGAGTCAGCATTGGTCCCAGAGGATTTGACACCAGCAAATGTCTCACCATTATTTAAGAAAGGATCCAGAGAAGGTATTTTGCTTCAACTTTACACAAGAACAGTCAGGAGAATTGCCAATAGCTCAGATTATTTATCCAGGAGTTGAGCAAGCTCTAGCGTTTGGACATTGGTATTGCATCACCCTCTGAGGTTCAGAGACCTGATTGCAGCAAGATCATGGTGGGTGGTTATACCTATTATGTTAGTCTGGTCACTCTGATGGTTATCATGCCAAGGAATTGTTGTAGCTGTGTCCAATAACCTGACTCCAATGATAATTGAGGCAACAGCGGTCAACAAGTGTTTTATGAGACTAAGGATTTGTCACACCTTGAATGTTGTTTCCCTGGTCTCGGTATATGCTCCAACTGAGGCGAGTGATCTCACTGTGAAGGACGCATTCCATGCCATGCTTGAGTCTGTGGTTGATCTGTGCCCAAGCCAAGATACTCTTCTAGTCTTGGGGGTTTTTCAATGCATCAGCTGGAACTGATAGGGATGGTTATGAGACATGTGTTGGCCCCCATGGGTCTGGAACTGTGAACCAGAATGGCAATAAGTTCCTTCACTTTGGAAGAAGTCACGGGCTTAGGGTGGCCGGTTCATGGTTTCAGTGCCCACAGGCTCATCGCTGGAGTTGATATTCCAACACTGGTGGTGTAGCAAATGATATTGACCATGTGCTCATTGATGGTCGCTGGAGGATGATCCAGTACTGCAGGGTCTACTGGAGACTCAGTTCTTCAATACTGACCACAGGTTTGTTGTAGCAACTCTTAAGTTGCACCTTAAATCCAGGAGAATGGTACCATCCCAGCCAAGGCTGGATGTTGGCAAGCTCCAGGATGAGAGGGTAGTTGAGGAGTTTGCAAACACACTGGGTGGGGATTTGGGGGGTCTGGGTGCTTTGGGGGATCCTGAAAAGTTGTGGAGTGCCTTCAAGACCAGCATCATTGATGTTGCCAAAGGATGTCTTGGAACTCACCAGAGGGTGAAGAAGAATTTTGTCTCTCAAGGGACACTGGATACCATTGACCAGAGTCGCAGGGCCAGGCTGAATGTTAGAGCTGAGCTGTTCAGGGAGTTGAAGCGTAAAACTGTACGTGTGCTAAGGGTGGACAAGGAGGCCTATGTGCGAGGAATCTGTGAGGGGGTAGAGCACCACCTGTGTTCAAGTGATTCTTGTCCTGCTTACAGGGGAATTCGCGCATTGCGTTCCTCCAAGCCCGTCCCTTGGTGTAATGCAGTAAGAGCGGAGGGTGGTGGGCTCTTGACAGAGGAGTCCGAAGTGAAGGCCTGCTGGGCCGCTTACTTTGAGCGGCTGTACTAGGCTGTTCCACCAGCTGTTGAGTTGGATGTCAGGAGTGTTACTATCTCTATTGCTGACCCTCCAATAAACTCTGGTCCATCTTTGTTTGTGGAAATGCAGATTGCAGTGAACCGGTTGAAATGGGGTAAAGCTCCTGCGATCTGTGGCATCCATGCTGAACTTCTCAAGGCTGGTGGAAATTCTGTACTCATGTCATTACATGCAGTTCAGTGCTCTGTCAAGAATACAGGCATCATCCCAACCGACTGGAAGAGGGGCCCAGACTGCAACAATTACAGAGGGGCAATGTCGCTCTCAGTGCTGGGCAAGGTCTATAGTTAGATAATTATAATTATAATTATTGATAGGGTTTGCCACCATCTGCTGGAGTCCCAGTGCACAGGGCAGTCGGGCTTTACACTAAATAAATACCAAAGAGGTCAACAATTGACCTTATCCTTGCTCTTTGGGTCCTCACTGGATGCAAACAAGACTTTTGGCAGGGGCTGCAAGTAGCCTATGTTGATCTCTGCAAAGCATTTGATTCAGTGAATTGGGATGCCCTCTGGAGAATTCTCGGTCTTCGTGGAGTACCACCAAAATGGACCAATCCAACATTGGTCTTTTACCAATCTGATTTCTGAACTATACTGTGGTAGGAAGTGCGGGGTGTGGTGGTTCCACCTATGACTTATTTCCTGTTACTGGAGTTTGTCAGGGGTGTGTAAAGGCCCCCAGACTTTCCAGTGCTTGTGTGGACTGGATTCTGGAGAGAGCAAACTGTGGTGAATCGTTTGGGAATGTCAAGATCTCTGACCCTGGTTTTGCAGATGATGCAATCATCTTTGCGGAGATGCTGGATATTCTTACGCTCCTGGCGCTGAATGAGGACTCAGGGCCATGGGGTTAAGAGGTTTCCTGGGTCAAAACTAAGATCCAGGCTTTCAACAACATCCTGGATGCTGCTATCTTGTCTGCTTCTGTTTCTGGTGAGGATGTAGAGATCACAGAGGGATTCACTTACCTTGTCAGTAATATTGATGTCTCCGCATGTTGTGAGCCAGAGGTCTATTGACGACTGTGTCGGGCCTGAGGAGTCATGGATTCACTGGATCATGGCGCCATCTGCAACTATGCAGGAGGATGAAAGTCTTGGTGCTTCCAGTATTGCTCAATGGATATGAGACTTGGACTCTGACCAAGCATTTGAGATGGAGACTAAACTCCTTTGGAACTATGTCTCTTCAGAGAATCCTTGGCTATCGCTGGTCAAACTTTGTGTCCAACGAGCATTTTCTGAGAGAGACTCAGATGAGATTTGTTACCTGTATAGTCTGTGTCCGCTGTGGCTGTATGGACATGTGGCTCATATTCCAGACATTGATCTTGCTCACCAGATTCTCTCAGCGAGGGAGCCTCATGTGTGTAGGAGGTGAATGGGCCGACCATATGCCTCATGGTTGCAGCAAGTTAATCGGCCTCTCAAGGTGATGGGGATGGGCCAGGTATCCGCCTTGGGGATGGCCAGATAGAGGCCCCTGGAGTACTGGCGGAAAGTGGACGCAGCGACGCATTGCTCCAGCGCATCCTCTCATACCTGACCTGATCACAGAATCACACTTATGGCTCTCAAAATGAATGATGAGAGGTGTGTGAAGTCTCTGGGTCTCCATAGCAGCATTTATGAAAAGCACTTTGTGGCTTAGCAACAGATCACTTTAAAGTTTAAACACACTGCCTTTATCTTGTTATGGTAGACTGTGTGGAATAACTTGTCTATGATATGGTTATTTGTGAGTACATAATTCATAGATGGCCCAATGAAGCAATGCTTCAACATGTAGGAATTTTTTATTCATTAAAAAAGTATCCATTGAAACATGCAAAGTCACTTGATCAGTCTCCTAGTGTTTCACTCGTTTGTTATACACCAGGTGACTGCGTAAACTGCTATTTTGTGATGCCAGTTTCATTGTTCAATTTCTCATATCACTTGTATGTTCTCTAAAATGCACCCACTGACCTCTTTCTCTTTCTCACACTCGACCATCCACACTTCTACTTTCGCCGTTAAGTGTTGGCATTCCACTTTAAGTTTCTCCATCTCCTTGCACTTTGATTCTAAAGCTGGGTAATCAAAAAACACATAATTACTTATGAAGTGAAGTCGGAAATCAAAATCTGCAATCATTTAAAACCATTAATTTGCCAAGTACTACACTGTACAAACACACCTTTCTCCAAGCTTTCCACCTTTGATGCTTTGTCAAATACTTCGGCAAGAACTTTTGGGACTTGATTTTTGAGATTTGTAATCTCAGAGACCATTCCTTTCAGTTCACTGCTGCTCACCAAAACGTGCGTTTCACACTGCATGAAGACAAAAATATTACAGTAGTTTCCTCAATCGTTTAAACGAAACACATGTTCGAGCTACTCCACACAAACTCGAGCTGAGAGCAAAACAAACAAAAAAAAAGAGAAGAATCAAAAAGTAAATTGAAAAATGTGAAAATTCTTTTCAGGAAGACTTCAAACAAGTTTTTAATTCTGCTACTGGTGGAAAATTCTGAAATTGAACATGAAGAAATTGGTCTTGTTTGAAATTTTATATCTTATTCTAGTCCAGCAGCAGAGTCTGATATTTCAGATCAATTGTTCAAATTTGCATAAAAGCACCAAAATTGGTACACATGTAGAATAATGTATTCCGAACAATTCTAGATATGGAGCCACCCGAGATTGTGCCTTGGTCAGCCAAAGCTGACAATTTTTGATGATGCAAATTTGAACAATTGATTTGCGATGCTGCAGTGCTATTCACATCAACCAGTGAATCAGTTATCCCATACCCACCTCTAAGGTGTCAAGATATTTATTATAAGTTGCAATCATTTTATAGCTGAGATTTGTACTTTACAAATTAGACTTAGGATGAAACAGAGGGGCACTCTACCCCACTCCTCTTAGAATGTTCCCTGCCCCTTTTAAAAATTGGCCTGTCCTTTTATAGCCATGTCTTGCCTGCCCTGGGAAAATATATACAATATCCTGAGTAAAGTTTATTTTGTTTTTTCCAAAATGCCTGGATCCCCTCTGCGATATGCCATTGCAGCCAGGTAATGTTTGTTATTGATATGTATCTGGAGGCTGGGGAGAGGCAAACACAGCACGTATCTGAAATAAATAAATAAATAACTTATGCACATCTGGAAACATTCGTGATGGAGTGCCCCCTTTCCCTCCCCCAATGATTCATGGTTAATGCCCCCATCCTGTTCACAATGGACACTCAATGTAACATTCGTCCGAGTGAAGGCACACTCATTGATGTATCGCCCTGCATGCAAAAAACCAGGATGAAAGTTTCTCGCTGGGCCAGGATTTGAACCCAGTCTAGAAAGCACAAAAGTGATTGCACATAGCTCTCGGCTATCCTGTCAGAGCAGTATTTAGGTCCAGGACTAGGTTTATTTGTTTCTGAAGCTGAGCAAGCAAAAGATCACATTCTCTAAAATTACCTCAGTCACAAATGGGGATTGACCCCCAGTATTGCTGAAGGGTCTGTGATGGGTTGGGGTTTCTTTCATAAAGAAAATGCATGGAAACAGTTTGATTGCAAATAGCTCTGCTGACAAGCCAAGAATATGAGATTTTGTTTATCCGACAATTTAAGGAAAGGAAATAACCAATTGGGCAAACTACTACCAATGAACATCAGAATACAATTCAGGAGAAACGCCCTCAAAGTGTTGAACTAATGTTTCTGTCAAGCAAAAGCACTTTTTGAAAAATGCAGAATCATATAGAATATATGAAATTATGTAAAAGCTGTTTAATAACAACTGTAGTATTGCAAAAATGGTTTGACTAATTTAAAGTTCCTAGAATCCTGTATTTGTGGAACATTTCAGGATTATCCAAGAGACTAAAATGGTATCCAAGAAACTGAGTTAGGGAGCTGAAGTAAGTGACACATCATCAGCCTTGCCACAGTACTGCTGACAACACAACATTAACTCGAAAGTTCATAGGACACCGTACCCCATGAAGTCTTGAGAAAACAAGGACATGGGCATGGTCTGCAAGCGGCACGGTCGTGATTAATTAAAATGCCATATTTTGTCCCTGCTGATAAACAAAAGGGTATTGAAAGGACAAAAGGTGACGTGCTCTACAGTGTTCAAGTATATAAATTAATTGAAATAAAATTAATGTTTTAAAGGTTGTAAAAAAATATATATATCAAAAAATTATCGCCCTTGGTGCAGCTTCTTTTACACCACCCTATTTAAAACGTCACGTTAGTTCTTCGTGACTGTTTGTGTCCTTTATGACGTCCTTAAAGACAGTAAGTTTTCTGTTTGGAATGATTTTGAATTTTGTTTGACTGCCAGATAGGCAGATGGAGTATATATATTTTTTAATCTCACTCCTCTCTGCGCATGTACAATCGGGATGAATTCAGAGCCAAAGTTCTGTGAAACTACAGGTTCGTTTTCCAAATCACGTTCCGATTAGTGTTCAAAATATAACATTCAATTGAAATGAAGTTGTTCCTCGGTCATAAACTGACGTTTGTAGATGGACAGACAGACACATAAAAAGAGATCCAATTGCTTAACCCCACTTTTCGCTTCACATGAGCAGAGTAACAACTACAAGTTGTCAGAAGGTTTATGATACACACATGATGCAGACAGCATACCGCCTATTGAAAGGAAGTGCATGACAAAGATTTCAGTTATGATTGGGAGATGTTCCCCCCCCCACCCCAGTTTGTGGCAAAGTTAAAGATTTACAAGAGGGTTGCAAAGCAACATCAGGTCTGCACAATCAAATGCAGGTTTTAGAATGTCTCCTCCCGTAGCTTACTTATCATACTGTTTTATATGTTGTGCATACGTCACGACTTTTCATGTCTGCCCGTTTGTTATTTGCATGTGGTACTCTTTTCCTTGTCCACCTGTTCTTTTCTACCCTATTGTTCAGGTAGTCTACGAGCCTTTATCTCTGTGCTAACAGAAAAATCAAAGCACAAGGCATTAGCACACACGTGCATCATGCGTTGTTTTTGTCATCATCCCATAGTTTGTGCTGCTGTCTTCACGGTCATGCGACCCATATCCCCCCCCCCCGCTTCTTCTTCACCTAACCCTAACGGCCTAAAGGGGGATCAATGCTGAGCTTCCAGCATGATTAAGTCCATGAACCGATAAACGCTATATGGGAAAACAACTACAGTATATCCTGTGTGCAAGTGGCAAATTCGCACCTGAGACACTTGGACACTATGCAGGGCAGCATTGAAAGGATGAACCAGTTGGTGCCACCATGCAGCATCCAACACTTGCACCCATATTGGTCTTTGGTTTCAATGACATCTAGTCCCATTCCCATAAGGGGCGAGTACTCAGTACCTAATTCTGTTAAACCTGCTCAGTATGATGAGGACGGGTTTGACCGACACCCACTACTCGTACGCAGTTATGCACCCAAGTAAACAAACAATTCTAGGATCATGAACCTGAAGGATTAGGTGTGGGCTGACACCTTGCGCCATCCCTTTTGACTGTTAAAACTGCCTCTGCAAGAATAGCTTTTGAGGCTGCTCTCCAGCCATTATTTAAAGCTGAAGTGTGAATATAATGATCAACATGTAAATATGCATGCTGATTGCGGTTTTGGACAACCATCTCTTCTTTGGCCTCGCCCCCCACCCCCCCTGCTCTTTCTGCAAAATGACCCCCCCCCCATATATTTCCGCAGGATGCTCAAGATCCACCAGCAACGCCCTTCTGGTAAAACTACCAAAATCGAGAATTGCTGCTCACCTTCACTCTTTCATTCCTCTTTTTTTTCCTGCCTTTGGAACAAACTCCCACAATCTCTTCAATCCCACTCTCCCCTCTAGGTCTAAGAAACGGGGCGCGGTAATTTGGTCACAGGAAATTTGGTCACCGGAAACTTGGTCACGGTAAAACGGTCACAAGGTAATTTGGTCACAGTAATTCGGTCACGAGGTAATTTGGTCACAGTAATTCGCTCACAAGGTAATTTGGTCACGGTAATTAGGTCACGAGGTAATTTGGTCACAGTATTATTATTATTATTATTATTATTATTATTATTATTTATTATTCACTGCATTTAAGGCCAGTAAGGCCGAAGAGCAGTAATAAACATTTTCATTTCATGGCCGGCGAATCTTCTTGGCATAATGACGTATTGACCAAGTTTACTGACTACTATAATGGAATCGGAATTTAAAAGTTGAGAGAGACAGAATCTCTCGGATGTTGTTTGGAATATATATTCGACAAAGATTATCGTAATTGGGACATTCAAGCATGAAATGAAATTCATCTTCGACTATATACGACAAGTCTCAACGATGCTTGATAAAACTTGTATTTGGGCCACTATTATCAGAATAAATTGTTTCAAATTAACATTTATTGTCTCTGGTTGTCTCAATTACAGATTTACAAATTAATATTACAATAATTTACAAATTAATACTACGGAGTTACACTGTCTCATAGCATTACACTAATATTAATTTGGAAATCTGTAATTTACTCAAAGTAACTTTGTAATTCTATAAGACAGTGTCAAGTAATTGTCCAGCCTCCTGGTCAGTTTGATGTTGAAGCCAACTCCACGAAGGAACTGGGGAATGTCTTTTCTACCAGCCTGGAGGTCACCAATAAGTGATACCAGCCGTCTCTGCATTTCCACGTACTCCTGCTTCACCCGCTTCCTCCTGACATTCCCGATGGCATCCTGGGCGATGACAGTATCCACCCCTACGGCTTCCTTTGAACCTGAGCTGTGAACCATTCTACAACTTTGGACGTGGTTGGGTGGTAATTCATCACCACACGCATTTTATTGTTCCAGCCCTCCACAACGTTGTTGGTCCGAGGATTGTAATCCAATGTTTGTTGATGAACATTCCATGTGTGTGGAGGAAAGATCGGCTGGACTCCATTTCCACCAGACACGTAGGTTCTGTCGAAGTAGTCTATCAGGGGTTGGGCTGCTGGAGGACAGATAGCCCACAGATGTACCATACCGGCAGGCACATCTATAATTGGCAAAAAAAGCCAGGCCGTCCATTTGCGAACAAAAAAGTTGTAGATTGTCGTCCTGACGATATTGAGCGGCCAAACCGAATTCTTGTATTTTTCGCCACGTGCTCTGTGTCAGGTGGTAGAAGCATCCTTGGGTTATGGTGTTTGCACCCAGGATAGCTCGTACTGCTCGCATCATGCCGTCTTCAAAATCTGTCATGGTGTGTAAAGGAGAGAAGACTACGTTGACGCCTTGGCATGCATCAACAATCGAAGTAAGAAATTCCTCGTACGTGATCCTCCTCTTGTTAGGTAGAAGTGTGTAGGCTGCGGTAATAAAGTTATCTTGGCCGAATGGGATACGTACACAATATACTTGCGAAAATATGGCCAGTGCCATTGCGAAGTTACCGTCCATATAAACCGTGTCCACGTTACCAAGTTTTTCCAAGCATTGAGGAGCACTTGAAAAGACGAGCACCCTGTTGCGATTGTTGGCACCGTTGTCATAAATCAGGAAAGGTTCTCC
>NC_140961.1:100677283-100707283 GCF_056783735.1 Eptatretus burgeri | reverse complement strand
CCTCGGTTCAGCGACAATCCTGAAGAGAGTCCTCGGCACAAAACTTTGAGAACAGAAAACTTCACAGCTTGGTCCATGAATCGTGACTCCTTACCGAAATGAAGGTGGATGCTTTGAACCTGCCCTGGGAGTACTCCATTCCACATTCTGAAACCCGCATATGAAGATACCAATCAACGACACACACACACACACACACACACACACACACACACACACACACACACACACACACACACACACACACACACACACACACACACACACACACACACACACACACACACACGGTAGGTCTCTGTTTCACCTCATGATGAACCCCATCTACATGTGGAGATAGCAGGAAACAGAAGCAACTCCAACATACATGTTTACACAGACACACACACACACACACACACACACACACACACACACACACACACACACACACACACACACACACTTGGCCGATATCGGCAATTTTTTCAGGAATGGCAGGTTGGAATCAGTGTGATTACTGACTACAATACATGTTGTATACAACCCAAAAACCTTGAGTAGCTTTTACCAAAAAACGTTACATTTATATCGACGCTTCAGGGAGACTTTCACAAACATTATTCTTTATCAACAGTAGGGTGGAAAAAAATTTGGCTTGGTAATTTACAAAATACGTGAATACAGAAAATGACTCAGAAATTGGGCGTTATCAAATATATTTTGCTTTGAAACTCACAAAGAAAAACATATAACCTTTATAAAGCAAATCTGATAACCAAATGCTTTCGCAACACGAGAACAAAGGAAAACCTGAAAGACCCTCCATAAGATATGGGAAGAAACTTTGCCACCACGGCACCCGTAACAGGCATGGCATGTCCACACACCCACGGAAAGTCCGTACAGATCCAAATCTACCAACATATACCACGTCCGTGTGTGCTGTAAATGTACCTCCACCTTGTTGTAACTGTCGACTGTACATCATGATCAGGACATGAACTGCACTGTATGGCTCGGTAAGTGACTTAAGCACTCGAGCACTCCAACGGAACGCCTGGCTTGGCAAGCGATTACCAATTGCCGTCGATATAACGATACACCCGGAAACGCCCGTGCAATGTCAAAATTGCACAAATCAACACTTTTTTGGAGTCGGAACTGCTGATACTTTCAAATTTGGAGCTTACATTTTGTAATTCAGCTTAGTTTAAGAGATTCTCTTGGTTATTCAAATGTGCAAATTAAATAAAGTCATGAATGCTGGTGTCTCCAAGCGTTTATAAGCACTGCAATGAACCCAGCAATTCATAGCTATGATGAACAAGCATTCAATAACATGAGTGAGGAAAGTTTAAAAAAAAAAATTATTGTTAAGACATAGTTGCGGCCTTTTCCAAGTTAAAGCGTGGTTGAGCAGGCCCAAAAAAAACATGGCGGCTTCAGACCCAAGGGAGGTTACCCAGGAAATGCCAAAAGACCCCAGAGAGTGAAGTGGCTGAGGATCACCTGATGAAGGATATAATTAAATAAGGCAGTTAATTATCTTCAAAAGGGGTGTTTTAATTAACCCAAACACCCAACTTTCACTCTTGCACTTCCTTGGAGTTTTCTAAGTATGCATGCAAAGTTTCAGGCTGTGAGGTTTCATGGTTTTGGAGTTATGGAGGACACACACACACACACACACACACACACACACACACACACACACACACACACACACACACACACACACACACACACACACACACACACACACACACACACACACACACACACACACACACACACTGCCTTCGATGAGTATAGATTATTATGTCAGAAGTCTCTTTGTTGTGGCAGCCATGCTGGAAAAAATGAGAAACGGTGGACCTCTATCTCCAAAACCGCTCAATGGAAAAATTGAAACTTGGCATCTGTCAAGTACTCCACATGGGGAATAAGTGTGATTTTATTTTAATGATGTCATAGGTGCCTTCGTTATGATGTCACAATTGCATACGTCGAATGCTATATTCAATCAGTATGAAAATTTTTGATGGTCATCTTGGGATAAATTTGTCAACAGAATATATTTATGACATCATTGGTCACGTGGTTCGGCATATTATATTATATACATATTGTTGCGGTTTTCGCGCCCGCCGGCGTGCGAACGGCCACGTAACTCGAATCGCGGCACGTCGCCCACCGGACGGACAATCCAGTCGTGACCCTCTCGGACTAACGCCGGGAACCAGTCACGGGTGGACCTTTCGGTCTCACCGCGATCGAGCCAATCAGCCCCCGCGTGGGATAGGGTTGCTCGCCAAATTCGAACTACCTAAGTACCCACGCGGAGGGTAGACCGGGCGATCGCACCTCGCCGCAGGTCGACTTCGGACACGGGCCACTTAAGCGACCCGTTCCGTACTATCAGAATAACCGAGCGGTGTTATCGTCGACCTCGACGGTTCGATTAATTATCGGGCGTATTCAGCCCACTACCAACCCTTTACGTGAAGCAAGATGGGGATTCAAAGAAAGAAATGACGAAGCGAAGCGGGAAACAGTTCAACAATAAAAGCACATTTATTCTCGGCACACGGGAAGCACACAAATACAATTCCACCAAATGCACACAAAAAAAAGAAAACACTTCCATTTACACAAAAAGCAAACATAAAAGTGAAAACACAGTGCAGAGCTAATACCGACTACCGAGCACACGGCAACACTTATACAATTCTACTTCACAGACGGCGCCGACAACACATACCCAAAACCAAGGAAAAGAAATCCCCCAAGAATGAGGCAGGCCTGAGGCCGAGACCGGGTCGGGCCTACCCGTCTGGTGATGAGACGCGGAGCGACGATGGCCCGCGAGCCGCGGGCCTCGCAGGCAGTGCGTGGCAGGGGGTGGGAACGGCGCGGGGTTGGTCGCACTATCTCAGCGCGGGGGGAAACAGGAGGGGGTTGCTGATGCTCGGGGTATAGAGGATCTTTATTATCCCTGGTGTGCGTCTCCACCTCGGCCAGGTCGCGCTGCCGGCCTCCCTCGGGCGTGCAGCTCCTGGCACCGGCAGAGCACCCCCTCGTCCGACTCTCTTCAGCTTCTCCAGCCACTGCAGGCTTCGGGCTCCAGTCTTCCACACTCGTCCCCTCCGTTCCGACTCCTTCTCGTTCTCGACTCCTTCTCGTTCTCCTTTGCGACTCCTTCTCGTTCGACTCTTTCTGACTCACGAACACCGTCCTTTTTATCCCCCTGTAACTTCGCCTTTGACCCCCTGCCTTTGACCTTTCACCTGGCTCCCCATTGGCCCGAGAAAAAGTGGGCGTGAAGGCTTTTTGATCCACAAATTTGCATATATCGATCGCCCTGGGGGCGGGGCCAATTCGCCCCTCGCTCACCGATTGGACGGCAAAAAGTGGGCGTGTGTCGTTTTTGATCCGTTTTTGAAGCACAAAATCCGTGATTTTGTACACGCTGTTCGACGCGCGTTCTGCATGAGTCCAACACCGGTACCCATGAGTGGCGCGAGATGACGGTGATGCGATGGTGGCGAGTTGTGACGGTAAAGGTCGTGGCGGTTGTGGTGAAGCGGTGGTGTGGTTGGTGGTTGATGTTGTGGTTGTGGTGATGGCGATTGGTCCAAAATAAAGATAGTAAAAGAAAAACGGCTATCCTGAAGAGTCGCAGCTCGCATAAATGACATGTATTCCCACTAGACAACGGGTTTGGGCCTAACTACACATGCACTTACCGAGATACCTCACCTAAGGGACCTGAATGGTGGTTTGCGAATCTGGTAACCACAACACTACCCCCTTCCCTTTTTACAGACTCGTCCCGAGTCGTCAAATTTTCGTGTGCCATCATGTGTAGTTTTCCCCTAGTACACTTTACCTACGGATCCCTGAGTGCGACATTCATGGTATTCGTGTCCCCAAAATAAATAACCTGAGGGCTGCGTAACTATCTAAACAAACTCACTCACACGGACGACTTAAATAAAATTGCCGGCGCTAAGACAAACATGCCGGGGCGCACTCATATGTACAGTACATCTTACCTTAACTTACAAATCTTACACTAAACCATGGCCCAGGATCACTGAACTCTGCAAAAGAAAAGCAGTTAGCAGGGAGCCAGGCTGCCCGCATGCAGTCTCTGGCTCAAACAATGCAGGTGACAGGGAACGTGGCTGGCTGCTCACACGCAGTCCAAGGCCTTCCCTTTTTGAACGCAGTGAACCACAACGGTGCATGGGCTGCACAAACGCAGTCTCCGTGCCAGCTCAAGTGGCACACGCAATGAGCACAACGAATGGATGCATGAACACAAACACGGTGCACGGGCCGCCACTGCAGGCCCGTGTTGTAGCTGCCAACAGGGCAGTTCTTGCAGCTTGCAAACTGTTGCTTTCTGATCCTGGCGCACATGGAAACGAACGGGGGGGGGGGGGGGGTAAAGCAAAAATTGAACGGGGCTGGTGAACGTGGGCAGTGGGCATGGCATGGCAAAGGTGGCAGGCAAACACAGCCCGCAGAAGAAGGCCGCTGCAGGCAAACACAGCCCGCAGAAGAAGACCGTTGCAGGCAAACACAGCTGGCAGATGAACTGGCCGGCACAGGCCTTGAAGTACCACAGCTGCAGATGAAGCTGGCCAGCCTTTGCCGTTCAGTGGAGGCTGGTGGAGGGAGTGCGGTGGTGCTGGCCACTTGGAAGGCGGGCTCGGACCTACCTACCTGTCTCCCTCCCACCTATCGCCTTTGCCTGTCACTGTACATACCCACTCCCTTAATTTGTCAAACCCCAATTTAGCCCCAACTTATTTTTTTTTGTTGTTTTTATTTTTACTTCCCCACTATAAATCGTCCCCTAACCCCCCTTTATCGTCCTTGTTCGGCTAACCTATTCTGTCACCTAGCCTACTCCCAACCCCTACGTTCCCTTCCCGGAGGGGAATAAGGGAGAGCTAACGTCCTGTGTCGAGGCCCAACGAAGCCTCAGAATGGCCTCCCCAGAGTTCGGCGATCTAACCCAAAGTGGGTCCAGCGGCCCACAACGAGAGCGAGGGGATGGATGGTGCGGAGGGGTACATCTCCTAATCTACCCTAACCATTAACTCTTAAACTACCCCGGGGCTTTCAACAAGCGCCTCTCGCTTAAACTATTGGTTCTAACAACCCAGATTCCCGTCGCCTGTGTTGGTGTCCTCACAATTTCGGGCCTCGCCCCCCAATTTTCTCTCCGTGCCCTCACACGGTCTCCTAGCTGGGACACGTGGCTCCCTTTGGCAGGCACGACCCTCTGCCGAATCTCCCGCTATGGCACCCCCGGGCACTACACTGCCTCCGAGCCTACCAGCTCCCTAACACCGGGAGTGCCCCCCATGGCACCTCCCCTGAAACGCACACGTGGCAGGCCGGCCTCCGGGCCCCTTTCCGAGGGTCACCCGTGCCCACAACACTGCCCACGCGGCTAATGGCGCCCCGGGCCCCCGCACCAAGCAGGCGCACCCGTGCCCACTACTCTATCCCGGCCCCCATGGGCCCATGCCTACCGCGGCCGACTAGCCTGGTGCCCGGGGTACCCACTCAGCGATACTCACCTTTCGCAGCCACGCTCCCAAGCCCGTCAACAGGGCTCCTGCACCCCTCAAAATGGGTCTCGAGCCTACTTTCCCACCAACAGCAAACGACCTCCATTTTCAATTTGACTAACCCCCTAACTCACTTTACTCTGACCCCGGGGTCCCTTGGGCGAGTCACTCCTCCCCAATCACTCATCGCACCATGCATTCCCCATTCGCTCCATACACACACAGACCCGCTGGCCTCACTCACTCACCAAGCACATGTACTCACCTCACAACCCACAACTCTTCAACACACACACCGCTGAACTCTGCCATCCTTCTAACTACATCCCCTAACTAACTCGTGCTCCCACGTCGTCCCTTAAACTACAGCACGTTCCTTTTAACACTACGTAGCTAAGCTACGTCCCCTCTACACACTCACAAGTCTGTCACTGTCCTCCAAATAAATCATTTTATTTCCCAACCTAAATCTCGCTCAATCCCTCTAACTAATCCATTCCACGGACTCCATGAGGACTTACCCCTGCCCCATGGAGTCGGTCTAGCTAAGCTAACCCTTCCCCCTAACTAGTTTCCATCCTGTGCCCAGGTAAGGGGGTCTTTCACCCCTTGCCCAGGAATCCTTTGCACCCGAAAGTGAGGCTTGGCTTTCCTTTTTTTTTTTTTTTTCCCATGCGCAGCACCTGCGCGGCAACTCGCGCTCTTTGCACCTTGCAACTGCCCGTGACGTCATGCAGCTGCACGTGTTCCTCGTCCCTCCTTGGACGGGACCATCCGGCAGAGATACCCCTCCTGCCGGATTCCAACCCCACGTGCAGCCATGACGTCACCGTGCGCATATAAAAAAAACACAAGCCACACGTCTCGAGGGGTTCCCCACGCGAACACATGTGCTTTGCCCGTTGGAGCTTAACACGCACGATCGCGTGGAGAACCCGTCCGGTCCAAATCCATTTACCTGCCTAACTTTGTCCGTCCGCGGGATCGGCAAATCCACCGCGTGCGTTTCCGGACCGGGACTTCACTCTCGCAAGCGAGCACGTGGTGGTCTCGTGCGTTGCACAGCACGAACCGCGTGCTCACTGCTGGGTGAACCCGGCACGGTCCTCGAAACAGCTACAGCCGCTACCCGGCTTTCGTTCCTTACATGTCTCCGTCGTCGCCTCCATTCAACCCACGCACACCTGCGTGTTACGACGCACACAGTCCACACCATTAAACTCACACCGGGAGATGCGGCTGCGTGCTCCCGCATGCCAACCGACATCTCCCTCTCATACCGCTCTCTCACACACACGGTCTCCCTGGCACACAGCGACCTTGCACACGGCCGTTCACTCACGCGTGCGGGGGCACTCACCCGCGGTGCCTCACTCGCACTCCGTGCCTCATCCACACACGCGGGGGCACTCACCCGCGGTGCCTCATCCACACACGCGGGGGCACTCAACCGCGGTGTCTCATCCATACTCCGTGCCTCACTCACACACAGCGTGCTGGGAAGCACGTACTCTGGCACCATCGCCACCACACCACTCACACACGGGGTCGCTTCCACACACGGTGCCGCACTCACACAGGGACAACCACACTGGGGATTCGTGTCCCCACAAGGGTCTCCGGGGCCTCTACACCCCCCAAGCTCTCCGTGCACCTGTCCACAGCACTCGTTCCCTCAACCTCGCAAAGCACGACCGAACTCACCTGGTCGTGACTCGCCTCCAGGGGGCAGACTCCCTCCCCTCGTTCCTGGAGGAGGCCATCCAGGTGCTCGCACTGGGTCCCCACACGCTCCGCGAGCTCACCCCCATTGTCCTCCACTACCTCCGTGTGTGTGTGCGCGTCACTTACCCCGTCTTCATCGTGTTTATTGGTCTCTGCTTCTTTCCCTTATCTTTATGTAGGTCAACCTTGCTTTCTCTTTAAGTCGCTCCCGTCCTTCCCTGTTTTTCACTCCTTGCTCTTTCACGATCTCCGCGTACCTCATCCTTGCTTTCCGTGTTAATTGTTCTTTTCTCTCCCTCGCAATTACTTTCACCTCGTCTCTTGTCTCCCGAATTACTTTTTCCTTACCCGCCTCCACCGCGGGCCTGTCAGCCGTTGCACCCCCTTCCAGCTCGTTTGTTCCGACACGTGGAGTCGCCATTTTAAGTTCCCTGCTCACGGCCTTCATGCCCGCCTGCAGGCTTCGGCCCATGTTCTGCGTCTCACCCCGGAACTTTTTCATCTCTTCCCTCATTTGCTGTGTATTCGCATCCATCGTCGTTTTCACTTCATTTGTATTTGTATCCATCTTTTCGTTCATGCCTTTCATTTCCGCATTCATTTGTGCCAGCATGGTGAATAGCTGGGCCATGCCGGATGCACTCAAGTGAGCCGTTTCGGCAGGGGTTGGGGAAGGGTCTTGGTGGAGAGGGGGGGGGGAGGTGTCATACACTGCGGCCGCTGCCGCTCCCATTTCGGGCTCTGGGTTCAGTTGGGCGAGTCCGTGTTCCTGCACAATCAACATTTCCTGCTCGGGGATTCCATCCTGGACCATGGACTCTACATTATTACACATATACATTTCTAATACCCCCGGCTCCCGCTCGCCTTGAGACGCCATCTTGCTTCTCGTGAAGGGTTAATTTAACTCGCTCGTAATTTGGAGGGAATCGGGGGTCGCTTCTCTCACCCCTGGACCGATTCCCGTGAATTTAGCCGGAGACAGGAGAGCCCGTTTTCCTGTTCTCCGATACCAGTGCCGCGAGGAGGGCGATGAATTTGTATCGCACGACCTGACACCAGTGTTGCGGTTTTCGCGCCCGCCGGCGTGCGAACGGCCACGTAACTCGAATCGCGGCACGTCGCCCACCGGACGGACAATCCAGTCGTGACCCTCTCGGACTAACGCCGGGGAACCAGTCACGGGTGGACCTTTCGGTCTCACCGCGATCGAGCCAATCAGCCCCCGCGTGGGATAGGGTTGCTCGCCAAATTCGAACTACCTAAGTACCCACGCGGAGGTAGACCGGGCGTGCGCACCTCGCCGCAGGTCGACTTCGGACACGGGCCACTTAAGCGACCCGTTTCGTACTATCAGAATAACCGAGCGGTGTTATCCTCGACATCGACGGTTCGATTAATTATCGGGCGTATTCAGCCCACTACCAACCCTTTACGTGAAGCAAGATGGGGATTCAAAGAAAGAAATGACGAGCGAGCGAAACAGTTCAACAATAAAGCACATTTATTCTCGCCACACGGGAAGCACAAAAATACAATTTCACCAAATGCACACAAAAAAAAAAAAACACACTTCCATTTACACAAAAAGCAAACATAAAAGTGAAAACACAGTGCAGAGCTAATACCGACTACCGAGCACACGGCAACACTTATACAATTCTACTTCACAGACGGCGCCGACAACACATACCCAAAACCAAGGAAAAGAAATCCCCAAGAATGAGGCAGGCCTGAGGCCGAGACCGGGTCGGGCCTACCCGTCTGGTGATGAGACGCGGGCGCGATGGCCCGCAACCCGCGGGCCTCGCGGACAGTGCCTGGCAGGGGGTGGGAACGGGGCCCCCGCAGGGCGCACTATCTCAGCGGGGGGGAAACAGGAGGGGGTTGCTGATGCTCGGGGTATAGAGGATCTTTATTATCCCTGGTGTGCGTCTCCACCTCGGCCAGGTCGCGCTGCCGGCCTCCTCGGGCGTGCAGCTCCTGGCACCCGGCGAGCACCCCCCTCGTCCGACTCTCTTCAGCTTCTCCAGCCACTGCAGGCTTCGGGCTCCAGTCTTCCACACTCGTCCCCTCCGTTCCGACTCCTTCTCGTTCTCGACTCCTTCTCGTTCTCCTTTGCGACTCCTTCTCGTTCGACTCTTTCTGACTCACGAACACCGTCCTTTTTATCCCCCCCGTAACTTCGCCTTTGACCCCCTCCCTTTGACCTTTCACCTCGCTCCCCATTGGCCCGAGAAAAAGTGGGCGTGAAGGCTTTTTGATCCACAAATTTGCATATATCGATCGCCCTGGGGGAGCCAGTCGCCCCTCGCTCACCGATTGGACGGCAAAAAGTGGGCGTGTGTCGTTTTTGATCCGTTTTTGAAGCACAAAATCCGTGATTTTGTACACGCTGTTCGACGCGCGTTCTGCATGAGTCCAACACCGGTACCCATGAGTGGCGCGAGATGACGGTGATGCGATGGTGGCGAGTTGTGACGGTAAAGGTCGTGGCGGTTGTGGTGAAGCGGTGTTGTGGTTGGTGGTTGATGTTGTGGTTGTGGTGATGGCGATTGGTCCAAAATAAAGATAGTAAAAGAAAAACGGCTATCCTGAAGAGTCGCAGCTCGCATAAATGACATGTATTCCCACTAGACAACGGGTTCGGGCCTAACTACACATGTACTTACCGAGATACCTCACCTAAGGGACCTGAATGGTGGTTTGCGAATCTGGTAACCACAACAATATATATATATATATATATATATATATATATATATATATATATATATATATATATATATATATATATATATATACACTAGTATGTGCCCGTAAAAAAAAGTAAAAAAATAAAAAAATTATAATAATAATAAATAAATAAACCACACAATCCGTTTCTTCACTCTCACTTGCCCGTACTTGCGTGTCCCAGAAGTTCGATATTATTCGCAGTTACGATTATTCGCAATTTATTTTTAATACCCGATTATTCAATTAGCGCCAACGTATTTTACCTTTTCGCAATGTCGTGTCGAGGAAAAACAAAAAGAGAAGAGAGAGAAAAAATTTACTTCCTGGTTCGGAGCATACCAGCACTCTGATGTTCCCGAAATTTATACACCGTCTAATATGAAAACGATCATAACTTGGGCCATTGTGTTTATCTATACATGCGCATATGAAATCGAGAAATTATTAGAATACACGAAGTCATCACTCTCCGGAAGCCCGTATGTTGTAACCGTAATGGGGAACGCGGCTGAGGTTACCTTCCCCCATCGGCCACGCCCACGCAACAACGTGTCTTCCCATTGGTTGGTAAATAAATGGCCATAACTTGGGAAGCACTTGTCCGATTAATATCAAACCTTGAAAAGGCACATCCTCAGGTCCCCAGCAATATACCTGGCAAGTTTCAATTGGATCGGACCAGAGGTTGTCGAGAAACAGCGGTCTCACACACACACACACACACACACACACACACACACACACACACACACACACACACACACACACACACACACACACACACACACACACACACACACACACACACACATTGCTGGAATTATAGATAGGTATATATGTATATATATATATATATATATATATATATATATATATATATATATATATATATATATATATATATATATATATATATATGTATTTTAATCCTTCTAAAATCTTCTTCTCCAAGCCTGGTGTTGGCTTAGTGGTTCGGGTGGTGGCTTGGGATCCCAGGGTCCTGAGTTCAATCCCCGTTGGCTGCTGACTTAACACCAGGGGTTGACTCAGCCTGTCATCCTTCTGAGGTCGGCAAAATGAGTACAAGTGTACTGGTCCCGGTGTATGCCCTGGTTAGAATAGGTGTACCATATCCCTGTGTGTTGTAAGAGGTGACCAGGGTTGGTGTCAGGAAGGGCATCCAATCATAAAACATTGCCTCAAGAAAAAACCCAACCCTTGCACAGCAGGGAAAAATGGCTGTAAAAACGGTAATTTTTTTTTTAATCTTCTTGTCCGAAATGGCTGAACACATCAAGGTGAAACTTTACAGGTATGACTGCCTTTCTATGAGGAATGGAAAGTTCCCTCCTTCAACATCATCGGTCATTAACATGGTTTGGCAGCCATATTGGATTTACCCGAAAACCTCTTAAAACCTTCTCCAGAACGGCTGGACAGATTGAGGGGAACCTTCACACACATGTTCCCCAAGCATTGGGGATACCAGGGTGTAAATGAATAATTGATTGGTCACATGGTTTGGCAGCCATATTGGATTGAAGGGAAAATCTTTGTTCTTCCATTTGATTTGAATTTCATTTTATTTATTTACAAATTTGCCGCCAGAAGAGTTGGCTCGCAACAAGTCCTTCTCAAGACTGCGTGGGGTATGCATTCTATGAATACCATCTCGTTATTTATTTGTCCAAGCCTCCCTCCATTTTATCCCTCATTCCTGCTGTTGGTGTGCTTTCTACTGTTCCTTTTGTAGTTGTGTCCTGATCCATTCTATGTTCTCGCTCCTCTTCAAGCCTCGACTTTGCATGCAAAAAAACGGTTCAAGAATAAGTGTCAAATATAAAGCATTCACATGTCATGGGCACCCTCATGTTCGTTCCACAGGGCATATGGGATCCACAGGGAGTAAAATACATGTTGTGGGATGACAGACAATGGTCCATTGCGTTTCATACAACAAAGAGTGAAGTTTTAATTTGCAACTCATGGTCAATGCAATACTATCGATGGAACTCTGTCCTCTCCTCATGGAGGGTGGAGTGTCCCATGGCAGTCTTGTTCCTCATCTACATAAATGACATCTCCAATACCCTGGAAACCTTCGTCATCTGCGCAGGACTCCACGCTGTGTCATACAGCAAGCAGCAGTTTCATTCTCTGATTACCTGGAAATAATTCATTGCTGGTCTGAAAAATGGAACATGTCTATGAATACTGGAAAAAAAGTCAGTCTTGCACCCCATCACTCTTGAAAGATCGTCAAACGAACATCATTCAATTTCCATGCTCAGCCACTGGGATATTTTCAGTGTCTTGAACTAATAAGGAAGTTCAATACTCATGACTCTTTCCTCCCCCAACCCCCACAGGCTTGAAGCAGGTGAGGCACCCACCTCATGTCATCCCCCATTCCCACACACAATCTACCACCATTAACCCAGCCCTTTCACATGCAGGATTCTGTGCTCCCTCCACCCTCTCTAATCTTTTTCCTGTTCAATAATTCTTTGGTCATTGCACCCAACTGTTACTCCACTGCCTCACATTCATTTTGTCACCTCTTTACCGTCTCACCTCTACCAAGAACCTAGATTCTTGCATTGAAAAAAAAGAAACGTTGGAGAATTCAAATGCAAACCTGTCTGTTAACTTTGCTCCAAACTGCTAATTAAGGAGTATCTATAACCATCTACTTCAGTTACGTCACACCAGAGGTGAAGGGCTTGATCCAATTATTCGAATACCAGAGATTGTCTGTAGTGGGATATAGACTTGAGCAGCTGATAAACCATCATGTAAATCCATTAAATTGAACCCACACCGTTAAACCAAATCAGTAAGCAGGATGGCCTTGAGGTACGCACACTCGCCTCTAAGCTGTAGCCTGGGTTCGAATCCCGATTTCTGACAGAGCTATAAACTGCCATCCTGATTTTTCACAGGCATGGCGATTCATCGACGTGTGTGCCGTCCCTCGGATGGACGTTAAATGGGAATCCCGTCTGCCAGCATTCGTTGGTGGACATTAAAGATCCCACGTGTCCTTCACGAAGAGTAGGCGAGCTATCCCCGGCACCATGGTCAAATTCCAAATTCCTGCCCAAGCCAGCAGAGGGTATTCCATCAGCAGCACAGCTGCGCCCTCAGCCAATGATGCAGCACCGCAGCCTTGTTCTGAAATTAAACTAAGAAAAAGAGCAAGTAATATCAAATTATTATATTAATACGCTAAGCCATATTTTGTGGACGTATCTCCTCTGAAACTGCCGGAAGGATTGTCACCACTTTCGGCATGCGGGTGTTCCTGTGGTCTAATGTACAGCTCGCGCCACACGGACAGGTTTTGGAATTTTTACACGAGTTTGCATGGTGACGTGTGACGTCACCGCTGAGAGGCGTAATGACGTCATGACATCCACGGTCATTCGCTGACGTCATTACGTGCGTCGTCGACAGACCGTCACCGCTGAGAGGAAACAGCGTCTGCAATGTAAAACCCTCTTCTCCAGATGCTGATTACCTCAGAAAGTGAATTTGACACAAAAAAATGTTACAAGAAACATTATATATAAAGAAATTCGATAAATCACATTGTGAACACCGGATATATTGACGTCCTAACGAACCCTCACTCAAGAAACTTAATATTAATAGTAAATACAAATATCCTTTCTGGACGCGGAGAATTCACGGATTTTATTCTTAAATATCGAGGGGGGGGGTTCATTTTCAAGAGGACACAGCATTACGACCGATTTTATTGTGATATAATAATTGTTTTTCCACACGAACGAGAACGACGTGAAGAAACCAATTTTTATTCGACCTTTTCGATGAGATTAAAAAAAAATTCAACCTCGAACGTAACATTATTATTTAAAAAAAAATGCTGCCATTCACACGTCTTCATTTTCTGTAATCATTGTTTTACCTCCTTCAGTTTCCTCAGAATCAGCAATTTAATACTCATCACTTACCTGAACATCGGCCATGGTTCAAAGCGCGGCAACGGAGCACGAAACGTCGTGTCACCCTTGGGTTACCTCATGAAAACAAAACGGGTACGACGGATATAAAAGTGATTTGCAAATTCAAGTGGCGGAATAACAATTAAAAAAAAAATAATTATATATATATATATATATATATATATATATATATATATATATATATATATATATATATATATATATATAATAGTCGGTGTATATATTTCTACAACCCTGTGGTAAACGACTTGAGAGCACGTCAAATCGCGATTCCCGCTCGATGACGTGGCGTTCGCCGATTGGTTGGTTCTGGTCCCGGTGACGTGGCGGATGCCGATTCGTCGATGCGGTTCCTCAGCGAGGCCTAGTGGTGGATTGGAACAGCGCAAGTGTTGCTGAATACAGACAATACGGCAGGGGGTCAATTTTATTGAGCAATCTTTGGAAATATTTGGTACGTACCATGGCGTGAGTATCCGAGACGTGTGGTTACAATGGAGTGAGAACAAGGAATTGTGGATGGAAGTGTCTGTCCGCAGTAATCGTCGTGATGATAGTGACATGATAATATGAATCCTCACTTGCACCGAGAGCACTAACACTGTACGCTCGAGCTGACGTTGTGCAGTTACTAACAATTATCGTGGAGATTAAATGATGACGAACCATGTTTTCATGTATCGATACTGTCGGGAACTCTGGCAATCTGGAATAGGCCATATGCTTTGAAAGCATCGAGTTAATTGCAATGAATGAATGGGGCATGTGTGTGAGTGAAAGAATCATAAGAGGGAATGAATGAATTGGGCATGTGTGTGTGAGTGAAAGAATCATAAGAGGGATTGAATGAATTGGGCATGTGTGTGTGAGTGAAAGAATCATAAGAGGGAATGAATGAATGGGGCATGTGTGTGTGAGTGAAAGAATCATAAGAGGGATTGAATGAATTGGGCATGTGTGTGTGAGTGAAAGAATCATAAGAGGGAATGAATGAATTGGGCATGTGTGTGTGAGTGAAAGAATCATAAGAGGGATTGAATGAATTGGGCATGTGTGTGTGAGTGAAAGAATCATAAGAGGGAATGAATGAATGGGGCATGTGTGTGAGTGAAAGAATCATAAGAGGGAATGAATGAATTGGGCATGTGTGTGTGAGTGAAAGAATCATAAGAGGGAATGAATGAATTGGGCATGTGTGTGTGAGTGAAAGAATCATAAGAGGGATTGAATGAATTGGGCATGTGTGTGTGAGTGAAAGAATCATAAGAGGGAATGAATGAATTGGGCATGTGTGTGTGAGTGAAAGAATCATAAGAGGGAATGAATGAATTGGGCATGTGTGTGTGAGTGAAAGAATCATAAGAGGGATTGAATGAATTGGGCATGTGTGTGTGTGAGTGAAAGAATCATAAGAGGGAATGAATGAATGGGGCATGTGTGTGAGTGAAAGAATCATAAGAGGGAATGAATGAATTGGGCATGTGTGTGTGAGTGAAAGAATCATAAGAGGGATTGAATGAATTGGGCATGTGTGAGTGAAAGAATCATAAGATGGAATGAATGAATGGGGCATGTGTATGAGTGAAAGAATCATAAGAGGGAATGAATGAATTGGGCATGTGTGTGTGTGAGTGAAAGAATCATAAGAGGGAATGAATGAATGGGGCATGTGTGTGTGAGTGAAAGAATCATAGGGAATGAATGAGAGAAGAGGAGGGTCAACGTCGTGTCGTTCTGCAAGACACGTGACCAGTATGTCAATTATTATCAGAACAGGGAAACCTCGTTTGGCTGATGTTGAGGCTTAACTACTTATCTAAACGTGCCTGGTGTTGGCTTGATGGTTGGGGTGGTGGGCTTGGGTTCCTGGGGGTCCTGAGTTAAAATAACACGTTTAATTTGAACACGGTCCTGAGGCTGTTGAATTAATACCTGGTGGGGTTGACTCTGCCCGTCATCCTTCCGAGGTCAGCAAAATGAGTGCCAGCTTGCTGGTATACCGTGTCGGAGTGGCGACCCGTCCAGGATTGTGCCCCAATAGCCAAGGAGACTGCTTAAACAGCAGCGACGCTCTGCACAGAGTATGGTCCCGATGGAATGGAAAGGACTCCCCAACCTGTTACCTTCCTCCATGTCAAGGTGATGATTTGAGTCGACATCTGGTGTATGCTTTGCTCATCCCCTTCCCCTCACCACAAACACACACACACACACACACAGAGAGACACAGAGAGACACAGAGAGACACAGAGAGACAGAGAGAGACAGAGAGAGACAGAGAGAGACAGAGAGAGACAGAGAGAGACAGAGAGAGACAGAGAGACACAGAGAGACACAGAGAGACACAGAGAGACACAGAGAGACACAGAGAGACACAGAGAGACACAGAGAGACACAGAGAGACACAGAGAGACACAGAGAGACACAGAGAGACACAGAGAGACACAGAGAGAGAGCGATTATAGAGATACACACGATGAGAGATTGCGACCATACTCTGCGAAGAGCATTGGTGCTGCCTAAGCAGTCTCCTTTAAACTGCTCCATACGTACGAGGCAAGGCGGAATGTCTGGGCTCTTTGCTCACGTGTCCAACTGATCCGTCTCTCTACCAGCTGTGCCGTCTCTACCTTTTCCTGTACACCGTGACTCTTTCGCCGAGAAGAAGGACAAAGTTCTGACCAGCCTTCCCTCTGCTTCAGTTCTAAGTCCAGTTGGCATCAGGACCCCAAGTCCTCAAATCTTGCTTTGCCTTGATTCTCTTCAGCTTCTCCTTCACCTTGGTCTGCCTTCCAACTGCTTGTAACTTGGCCAACGTTCCCATCGTACAAGGAAGGATAAAATCTAACGGATTCACTCACCTGTAAGCCATTGAGTATCACTCTCTTTTGTACGTCTAGTCATGGAATCCATCGTTGTAATTTTCATCAATTATTTCTTCTCCAATCTTTGATCATCAGTTTTGATTCTTTCCCACTCATTTATTTTTTCCTCCTCTCTCAGCAATAGTTGAAGGTCCTGAATCTTGGACGTGAAGTCGGGGCTGTATCTCGAGACAAATTGTGCATGCCTTTGGAACTCTCTGGCACCCCACTCACATCACCAGGCTTTCTTCTTTGAGAAAGTTCAAAGAAAACATTTTAATTCCCTAAACATCCAATTTGAATTGAAACATCTAGACATCTAGAGTCGACGAGAACGTGCACAATTTGTATCTCCTGTGGTGGCTGTTGGAGTGTCTTTATTTATTTAATGCCACTATTTAAGTTGGGAGTCTCTCTTGGACTATCTGGAGTTTTAAAACTGAATTAATTCCAGGATTTAATTTCAGTTAAACAGGATGTTGCAGCTATAAGTTGTTTGGATCAAAGGAGCTTGCAAGTATCTTTCAAGTAACAATAAAAGCTAATATAACTTCAAAGAATATCACTAAGGGAAGATGTTTGCTTGGTGGTTAGCGTGGCTGGCTTTGGATATTAAGGTCCTGAATTTGAGCCCCATTGGCTGCTGAATTAACACCTGGCAGGGTTGACTCAGTCTGTCATCCTTCCGAGGTTGGCGAAATGAGAACCAGTATACTGGTACGGGGACACAGCATCAGCGTCAGAGTCATGCCTCAACAAAATGATAGCTACCTGGCAACCAAGCTGCCAAACGTAATAATAATAATAATGATAATAATAATAATAAAAAATCACTAAAAGGTAATTATTGAGGAAAAGGGACCCAGGGCTCAACCTTTTCAAGACAAATTGAAAAGGCATTTGTTTTGAGTGGTCCAAAGTTTGTTTGTTTGTTTGTTTGTTTGTTTGTGTTTGTGTGTGTGTGTTCTCTTGAATGCCAGCAGTGGAATAATCAGCCTGCTTCATATTAACCTGTTTTCATTGTTAAAAATTTGTATGCCTTGTGCTGTATTTAGGGTTGGGAGGATGGACTCGGGGTACACACACTCTTCTCAAGCCGTGTCACCTGGGTTTGAATCCCGACCCAGCTACAAAATATCATGTTGATGTTTCATATGCAGGGTAATTCATCAATGTGTGTGCCGTCCCTCAGACGGATGTTAAACTGGACATCCCGTCTGCTGGCATGTGTTGGTGGACTATAAAGATCCCATGATGTCCTTCATGACGTGTTGGCGCGTTATCTCCGGCACGCTTGCCAAGGTCCTCAAAAAAGAATTCCTGCCCTAACCTTGCATTTCCCCCCTGTCCCAACGGAATGAAGTGCAAAAAGGGTCTTCCCCCAAGGGTGTTGCTATGCCCCTAAGCTGGACATGCAGATCGGTAGATTTGTAAATTAATTGTGGTAGTAGAAGTAGTACGATATTTCTTAAATATGGAATAAGTCCAGCAAATTGGTTGTGCGTTGTTGTGCAGATTGAAGGGTGATTTAATCATCTGCGTTGTTTGTGACTTGCCAAAGTTTAAGGAGCTGAAGGCCCGGTCACACCTTGACGTTTTAGCCAACGTATGCCGATTTTTGAATTTTTTTTTTCTAAAACGCTGGCACACGTTGAATACGTTATGGGTAAGTTTTGATAACATTGAGAGCACGCTGGCATACGTCGTAGTACGTTGCCATACGTCATTGTACGTTGGCTTTAAACGTTGTACTTTTCGGTTGTCCTCAAATTTTTTCATGCTTGAAATTTCACGACGTATGCCGGCGTATGACTCACACGTTCCGCTACGCTGGCCACAAGTTGTAGGCACGGTCTGCGATCGTTGACAGACGTCAACACATGCTACTTGTAAGTTAATCATAAGTTGAGACACGCCGAGGTAGTGTTTAGAGTACCCGAAACCTATTTCCTACCTATGATTAACGTGTTGTTGGCACGTTACGCGATCGTTGCCACACGTCGACAGACGTTACTTTTTAAGTTACTCATAGGCTGAAAGACGTCGGTATAATGGATCGTCCTTGCGTCAGCGTCCACGGCCACGGCCAGGACACTTATTTGCAGCATTCTTCAAACTTTTCTTCGGCATGACGAGGATGTTCACACTTCGATGTCTAGCTTGGCTATGATTCCAATTGTCCATCGGCAGCGTCTATTTAAAATAGTCGAGTTTGAGCGTTTTAACACGTTCAGAAGAAACGTTTCAAATTTCCAAACCCCAGCGTCAAAAAAAAACAAACAAAAAAAAAAAACGAAGGCGAGTGACAGCAATTTAAATCGTTCATTGTAAACAATGAAACTAGCTGAGTGGTACCGTTTAAAAGTCGTTGAGTGTCAAAAAAATCCAATTGTTGAGCGCAAGCGTCTACTTTCAATAGTGGAGATGCAGCCATTTAAATCGTTGAGTGGCAGCCTATGAACCTACCCGTGGACACGCGGACGCAAGGACGATCCATCATAACCCACACCCTCCCCCTCACACCCACCTACTACTGCCAACATGAACAAACTACTACTAATACTGATACTGATACTGATACTGTTACTGCTGACATGGACATCGACTCAAAAAGGACTCGAAAACACTGTTGGGTTCCCCTTTTATGAACACCATTTTTATATACCAATTCCCAAAACCGCTGGGAACACGTCTTTATATGGCAGTTGTAACCTAGAAACACGTTCATTTATTTTTTTTGTCGACCGGAAGACGTCATTGGAATACGTCTATATACGTCGATGTGTGTTGGGACTACGTAAAGAATTGGTTCAAAGCACGTCAAACATAAGTTAGAAATAAGTTTCGCGTAAAAAAGACATTACCGCGACGTGTTTCGACTTATGAGTAGCTGAAAAGTAGCCTTTGTGGACGTGTGTAAGCGTCCACATATCGTGTGTAAAACTTATCGCATGCGGAACGTGTGTCATACGCCGAGTACGTCGTAAAATTTTGAACATGTTCAAAATTTCTTGACGTACTCTACTTACTACGACTTATGATAGCGTATTTAGCGTTCTACTCACGCATACCAAACTTACCCATACCGTATTCGACGTGCCCCAACGTTTTAGACACACTTTTTGTTACGTCGGCATACGCTGGCAAGATCGCCAAGGTGTGACCGCGATTTTGACCCTTCCATTTCTACGGCAGTTATGATTTGAATCGTTGTGCATCAGCCTTTTAATAGGCTACGCCACGACATCGTCGGCGATGCGTGCAACGCGCTATGCCTGAGTTAGACTATCGTTGGGCATCGGTTGTGTAGGCCGACAACAGGTTCAGCATTCGTTGGTATAAGTTATCTATAACACAACGAAACGTTCTGTGTAGTTACCAATGCGTTATACATAAGACCAAGTCGCTATGAATACGTCCGAATCTTTAAAAAAAAACATCAAAAGTTCAACGTAGGCCAGCGTTTTACATAAATTTTAACACGTTGCCATCGCTGGCTAAAACGTCAAGGTGTGACCGGGCCTTGAGTCGTGTCAAGGGAGCAGATGTGGAGCTATCAAGTTGAGATGACTCATGCAAGGGCATTGTCAAATTTGTCTTTAAAAAAATAAAAAAAACATTATGATATCTGTTTATAATGTTTAGCAATTTGCCTTTACAAGTTGTGAGAAAAGACAATTTGCCAATCACCCATCATGTTAATCAGTTTTGGCATCAATGGTCTATTTATCACCCCCAAAGTTTATTTTATTTTTTTAATTGCTTGAGCAATTCTACTCTTCTTTCAGATACTTGGATATGCAGGAGATCCTAGCGAGTGAGGTGGCATTGTGCACCAGTGAAGACCATGTGAGTGCTCATCTTTTTACAGATGCCTTCAAAGAGGGGAAATTTATTTGATATATATATATATATATATATATATATATATATATATATATATATATATATATATATATATATATATATATATATATATATATATATATATATATATATATTAGCCTGGTGTTGGCGCAGTGGTAAGGGCAGTGGCTTGGGACCCAAGAGGTCCTGAGTTCAAGCCCCGTTGGGACACTGAATTAATATATGTATGTATATATATATATATATATATATATATATATATTTATATAATGTGTATATATATATATATATATATATATACATATATGTATTTATATAATGTGTATATATATAAATATATATATATATATATATATATATATATATCTATATATATATTTATATATATATATATATATATATATATATATATATATATATATATATATATATATATATATATATATATGTATATATATATATATATATATATATATATATATATATATATATATATATATATATAAATATATATAAACCAAGTCGAAAACACCAGGGGGTTGACTCAGCCTGCCATCCTTCCGAGGTCGGCGAAATGAGCACCAGTTGTACTGGGCCCGGTGTATGCCCCGGTTAGAATAGGTGTACCATATCCCTGTGTGTCGTAAGAGGCGACCAGGGTTGCGTCAGGAAGGGCATCCGGCGTAAAAACCTATGCCAAATCATTATGCGGACAACAAAACGAATTTCCATACCGGATCGGTCGAGGCCCGGGTTACCAACGACCGCCACCGGTACCGGTGGTCAGCAGGGTACCAGTGGAAATTGTGCTACTGCTGGGCGAAGGAGGAGAAGGAGACGGGGAAGGCGAGTCCGGAGGCAGTGGGAGAGGGGAAGGGTAGAAATGTGGACGTGAGAGTTGGAACTCTGAATGTTGGGACGATGACTGGCAAAGGGCGAGAGTTGGCTGATATGATGGAGAGAAGAAAGGTGGACATACTGTGTGTACAAGAGACCAAGTGGATGGGGAGTAAGGCGAGGAGCATTGGAGGTGGTTTCAAACTGTTCTACCATGGTGTGGATGGGAGGAGAAATGGTGTCGGGATAATCCTGAAGGAAGATCATGTCAAGAGGGTATTGGAGGTGAGGAGGGTGTCTGACCGAGTGATGAGTGTGAAGTTGGAAATTGAAGGGGTGATGATGAATGTCATCAGTGCATATGCCCCACATATGGGGTGTGAGATGGAATATAAAGAAGATTTCTGGAGTGAGTTAGATGAAGTGGTGGAGGGTGTATCCAAGGATGAAAGAGTGGTGATTGGAGCAGATTTCAATGGACATGTTGGGGAAGGGAATAAAGAGGATGAGGAGGTGATGGGGAGGTACGGTCTCAACAAGAGAAATGTGGAAGGGCAAATGGTGGTAGAGTTTGCAAAAAGAATGGAAATGGCAGTGGTAAACACGTATTTCAAGAAGAAGGAGGAACACAGGGTGACATACAAGAGTGGAGGTAAGTGCACACAGGTGGATTACATCTTAAGTAGGAGATGCAACCTGAAAGAGATTAGTGACTGTAAGGTTGTGGCAGGGGAGAGTGTAGCTCGACAGCATCGATTGGTGGTCTGTAGGATGACTTTAGAGGTGAGGTTGAGGAAGAGAGTGAGGGCTGAACCAAGGACCAGATGGTGGAAGCTGAAGGAGGAAGACTGTTGCGTGAAATTTAGGGAGGAGGTGAGACAGGCGCTGGATGGTGGTAAAGATGGGTGGGATGATTGGGCAACGACAGCAGAAGTTGTGAGGGAGATAGCTCGGAAGGTACTTGGTGTGACATCTGGACAGAGGAAGGAAGATAAGGAGACTTGGTGGTGGAATGAGGAAGTACAGGAAAGTATAAGGAAGAAGGGGTTGGCTAAAAAGAAGTGGGATAGTCAGAGAGATGAAGAAAGTCGGCAGGAGTATAAGGAGTGGCGTCGAAAAGGAACACGAGAGGTGGCAAAGGCCAAGGAAAAGGCATATGACGAGCTGTATGAGAAGCTGGATACAAAAGAAGGGGAAAAGGATTTATACCGATTGGCAAGACAGAGGGACCGAGCTGGGAAGGATGTGCTGCAGGTTCGGGTGATGAAGGACGCAAATGGGAATGTGCTGACGAGCGAGGAGAGTGTGTTGAGAAGGTGGATGGAGTACTTTGAGGAGCTGATGAATGAAGAAAATGAGAGAGAGAGAAGGTTGGAAGAGGTGGAGATAGTGAATCTGGAAGTGGGGTGGATCAGTAAGGATGAAGTGAGGACTGCTATGAAGAAGATGAAAAGTGGAAAGGCGGTTGGCCCAGATGGTATACCAGTGGAGGCATGGAAGTGCTTAGGAGAGATGGCAGTGGGGTTGTTAACCAGATTGTTTAATAAAGTCTTGGAAAGTGAGAGGATGCCGGAGGAGTGGAGATTAAGTGTACTGATTCCGATTTTCAAGAATAAGGGTGATGTGCAGAGCTGTGGAAATTACAGAGGGATAAAGTTGTTAAGCCACACCATGAAGTTGTGGGAAAGAGTAGTGGAAGCTCGGTTGAGAGGAGAGGTGACGATCTGTGAGCAGCAATATGGGTTTATGCCAGGAAAGAGCACCACTGATGCGATGTTTGCTTTGAGAATGGTGATGGAGAAGTATATGGAAGGCCAGAAAGAGTTACATTGTGTGTTTGTGGATTTAGAGAAAGCTTATGATAGGGTGCCAAGAGAGGAGTTGTGGTATTGTATGAGGAAGTCGGGAGTGGTGGAGAAGTATGTGAGGATCGTGCAGGATATGTATGAGGACAGTGTGACAGCGGTGAGGTGTGCGGTAGGAATGACGGACCGGTTTAAGGTTAAAGTGGGATTGCACCAAGGATCGACTCTGAGCCCTTTCCTGTTTGCAATGGTGATGGACAGGTTGACGGACGAGATCAGACTGGAGTCTCCATGGACCATGATGTTCGCAGATGACATCATGATCTGTAGGGAGAGTAGGGAGCAGGCTGAATCGAGCCTTGAGAGGTGGAGGTACGCACTGGAGAGAAGGGGAATGTTAGTCAGTAGGAGTAAGACGGAGTACATGTGCGTAAATGAGAGGGAGGGTGGTGGTATGGTGCAGTTGCAAGGAGTTGAGGTGGGGAAGGTGGATTGGTTTAAATACTTGGGATCAACTGTCCAAAGTAACGGAGAGTGTGGGAGAGAAGTGAAAAAGAGAGTGCAGGCAGGATGGAGTGGGTGGAGAAGAGTTGCAGGAGTGATTTGTGACAGAAGGGTAGCTGCAAGAGTGAAGGGGAAAGTATACAAGACGGTAGTGAGACCAGCTATGTTGTATGGTTTGGAGGCGGTGGCACTAACAAAAGACAGGAAGCGGAGCTGGAGGTGGCAGAGTTAAAGATGCTGCGATTCTCGTTGGGAGTGACGAGGATGGACAGGATAAGAAATGAGTGTATTAGAGGGACAGCGCAGGTAGGACGGTTTGGAGACAAAGTGAGAGAGGCGAGATTGAGATGGTTTGGACATGTGCACAGGAGGGAAACGGAGTATATCGGGAGAAGGATGTTGAAGATGGAGCCGCCAGGCAGGAGGAGAAGAGGAAGGCCAAAGAAGAGGTTCATGGATGCGGTGAGGGCGGACATGCGGGTGGTTGGAGTGTCAATGGAAGATGTGGAGGATAGAGCAAAATGGAGACAGTTGGTCCGCTGTGGCGACCCCTAGCGGGAGCAAGCCGAAAGAGGAAGAAGAAGAAGAAGATATATATATATATATATATATATATATATATATATATATATATATATATATATATATATATATATATATATATATATATAGTTATACACCACCAGTCAAAAGTTTTAGAACACCCCCATTTTTCCAGTTTTTACTGAAATTTAAGCAGTTTAATGTTTCAATGTACTCTGAAATAAAAGCAGAGAACAAATAAATAATTGCAGAAAAAAAGAAATGGTGGAATTGTTTTGTTGAACAAAATTTAATCCAAATTTTTGACTCATCAAAGTAACCACCTTTTGCAGATATAACAGCCGAACATACTCGTGACATTCTTTCTACAATGAAAATCAAATATTGTTCGGAAAGTTCTTCCCAACACTGTTGCAGAATTTCCCACAAATATGTTGCACTTGTAGGTTGCTTTGCTTTCACCCTTCTGTCCAGTTCATCCCAAACCAGCTCGATGGGGTTTAAGTCTGGAGACTGTGCTGGCCATTCCATGATTTGAAGCCTACCGTCTTGTTCGTTTCTTCTAAGGTAGTTAGTTCTGACATAGCCTGAAGGTATGTTATGGGTCGTTTTCTTGCTGTAGCATGAACCCCTGACCAACTAGGCATAGACCAGAGGGTATTGCATGGCGCTGCAAAATGCTGTGGTAGCCCTTTTGGTTCAGGGTGCACTCACTCTGTGCAAGTCACCGACTGGATCCAGCAAAAGAGTCCCAGATCATCACGCTTCCTCCTCCATGTTTGACAGTTGGTGTCACACACTGAGGAACCATCCTTTCGCCTACTCGATGGCATACAAAAACCCTGCGTGATGAACTGAAGATTTAAAATTTTGATTCATCAGTCCAGAAGACCTTCTTCCAGTTTTCAGTTGTCCACTGGTGGTGCTTCATGTCCCAGGCAAGCCTCTTTTTCTTATTTTGCCATCTTAGCAATGGCTTTCTCACTACCACTCGACCTGTCAAACCTGCAGCTCAAAGTCTTCTCTTCACAGTTGAAACTGAGACTTCCTTACTTCGACCAATATTAAGCTGTGCTTGAAGCTGCTGTCCTGTGAGCCGCCTATCACACAAGCTGTTGACTCTCAGAAACTTGTCTTCTGATTGTGTTGTGGCTTTGAGTCTGCCAGACCTCTTCCTGTTAGAGTTTCTTCCAGTTTCCAAGTGCCTTTTGATGGTGTAGGAAAATGTACTCCCTGGCACCTTGGCTTCTTTGAAATTTCTCTAAAGGAAAGACCTACACTTTTAACGGTTATAATGGTCTGTCTGTCTTATTTTGTTAATTGTCTTTTTCTCACCATTATGATGCAATATACTAATTCCTGCAGTGCAATATTGTCCAAATAATGCTTCAGAGGGTGTCGCAACACAGTCTTTTCCAACACTGCTTTTGTACAGACAGAGGGTTTGTAACTAATCAACAAAAGTTTGGACACCTGTCAGAATTGTTTGCATCAATTTTCAAGGCTTTACTTCCATTGCTGCAGAACAGCTGCAGTTGCGAACCCATTACTTGTTCCCTGAAAAGGGCCTTTTTTAACAACTCTGAAATTTACATTATTTTTCAGGTTCTGGTAACCTAAACTTGTTTTTTTTTAACCTCTGGCAGTTTACTGCTTAGCTTTGTACTATTTCAGGTTATTCACTGGACTTGAGCTGCTTAAATTTCAGTAAAAACTGGAAAAATGGGCGTGTTCTAAAACTTTTGACCGGTCGTGTATATAATATGATGTATTTAACTTCATGAGATCCTGATATACAGTGCCTTCAAAAAGTATTCACACCCCTTGACTTTTTCACATTTTATTGTTACAGCCTGAATTTTAAATGGATCAAGTATAAATGATTTGTTAACTGATCGACACAAAATACCCCTTAATGACAAAGTGAAAACGTGTTTTTAGAATTTTTTACAAATTCATTAAAAATGAGAAGCTGAAATGTCTTACATCAATCAGTATTCAACCCCTTTGCTATGACACTCCAAATTGAGCTCAGGTGCATCCAATTTCCTTTGATCATCCTTGTGATGTCTGTTCAACTAGATTGGAGTCCACCTGTGGCCAATTTAATTGATTGGCCATGATTTTGAAAGAAACACACCTTTCTATATTTTGACAATACATGTAAGAGCATAAACTCCACCATGAAGTCCAAGGAACTGTCTGTAGAACTCCCAGATAGAATTGTGAGGAGGCATAGATCTGGGGAAGGGTATAAAACTATTTCTAGAGTGTGGAAAGTTCCCAAGAGCACAGTGAGCTCCATCATTAGGAAATGGAAATAATATTGAACTACCCAGACTCTTCCGAGAGCTGGACATCTGTCCAAACTGAGCAACTGGGAAAGAAGGACCTTCGTCAGGGAGGTGACCAAGAACCCAATGACCACTCTGGCAGAACAAGAGAGTTCCTTGGCTGACATGGGAGAACCTGCAGGAAGGACAGCAATCTCTGCAGCACTTCACAAATCTTGGCTTTGTGGGAGAGTGGCCAGACGGCATCTACCCCTGAGGAAAAGGCACATGACAGCACACCTGGAGTTTGCAAAAAGGCATGTGAAAGACAGAGCACAAAGCAAAATATTCTGTGATCTGATGAGACAAAAATTGAACTCTTTGACCTGATTGCAAAGTGTTACATCTGGTGGAAACTGAGCCCAACTCATCACCCATCTAACACCAGCTCTACTACCATGGATAATGGTGGTGGCAGCATCATGCTATTTGGGATGCTTTTCAGCAGCAGGAACTGAGATTTGTAAGGATATAGAGATCAATGAATGGAGTAAATACAGGAACATCCTTGAGAACCTGCTTCAGAGTGCAAAATACCTTAGACTACTGCGAAGATATCCATTTCAGCAGAACAATGACCCCAAGCATACAGCTAAAGCAACACTGGAATGGCTTCAGAACAAGAATGTGAAAGTCCTTGAGTGGCCCAGCCAAAGCTCAGACTTGAATCCCATTGTGAATCTGTGGAAAGAGTTGAAGATTTCTGTTTGCTGACACGACCCATCCAACTTGATAGAGCTTGAGCAAACCTGAAAGGAAGAATGGGAGAAAATCCCCAAATCGAGATGTGCAAAGCTGATATAGACATACCCAAGAAGACTCGAAGCTGTAATCGCTGCCAAAGGCGCTTCTACAAAGTATTGACTCAGGGGGCTGAATACTTATGTAAATTCGATATTTCTGTATTTCATTTTAAATATATTTGTAAAAGTTTCTAAAAACATTTTTTCACTTTGTCATTACAGGGTATGTTGTGTAGATCGGTGACAAAAAATTAATTTTTATCCATTTTAAATTTGGGGTGTAACACAAGAAAATGTGAAAAAGTGAAGGGGTGTGATTACTTACTGAAGGCACTGTACCTTCGTTTTTGTCTGCAAAACTGTTTCCAAGTTGTGCCCATTTTTCCATGCAGGTCTGCAAGGCTGAGAATTTGCTTGCAAGGGATGTCGACAAAAAATGGAAATGTGGCAGTCCTTGTGGCAAACAAGCTTCTGTAATATTGCAGGTATGACAAGATTAAAAACAACAACATTGATTACTTTGCTTCAGGTAACCATCTGGGACCATCTTGCTACATCCACCACCGAAGGTGAAGGAAGTTATGTTTTCACCCCTCTCTGTCTTTGTTTGTTTGTCTGTTATTTGCAAAATCGAAGATTTTTTTCAAGTATATTGGTCAGTCGATTTTGTTAGTCTGTCTATCTGTCTGTTTGTTGCCTCCAGGTCACAATTTTAAACTGATCTTCATGAAACTTCACGACATGGTAGAGTTTGTCATAAGGAAGAAGCCTATTGTTTGTAAGATCTAAAGGTCAATAACTTGGGTGAGATTTCTAAAATCCTCAATTTTCATCCGATTGAATGACTTGAACTTTGAAGAGGATTTCTATTTCAGGTCACTGAAATTGGAGTTCGACGTGAGTTGAGCCGTCGATGCTGCGATATCTTATCGTGGCATTTTACCAAGGCCACTTCTAATGACAAAAGTAATAACAATGATGATGATAGCACAATATTAATGTTATTACAAAGCAAGATCAATACAACTGATATCCCTTCCCCAAGGATTTCTTCCTTGGATAAATGCAATGTCAAGGTGTATAGATAGCTTATTATGGTGTTTCGTGGGGCAACCCTACTGGAAATGAAATATTAGAAACCATAAACATGTATGATTACCTTTTTTTAAACATTCGCTACTGCTGTTTAACACAAAACATAAAGGGAGGAACTCAGATGTTCCTGAGATTATATGCTTATCGCTTCCCTCACAGACTAACGGACCTGGGCCGAGATCTGTTGTAATCTATGTACCCCAGAGAGGAAAATAACATGACCTCCCTGAGAGAGCGGGTGTACTAGCTCACTAACTTTACATCAACTCTAAGTTATAAGGCTATCTCTATTACATATCCAAAGTAGAAGGTGAGAAGTGTGCATTTCAGCTGAAGGAAATATTGCTATATATTCAGGAGGAGATGGTTGAGGTGTGTGTACCCATTTATGTCATGAGCACAAATATAACTTGGTCATCTGGGAACAGTCATTCGAGAAGTCAACTCTCCCCAAGACTGAAAGTAATTGGTTAATGGTTTGGGTCTGGCGATATATCAATGTACCAGTTTCATCGATATAATTTTTCATTTTGATATTCCGGTATAATACCGAAAAAATAATCGGCAAATCACCAACAAACTGAAGAAAGTTGTTCACAATCTTTAAATACCATGCATGATTTAAAAAGTTTTGATGCAATTGGCGTCTTGGCTAAACATGGAACTGAACCATATGACGTCAATATTTACCAGGAAGTAAGTACAGTAGGTTTTATCTTTTAAATCTCACCATCTGAGCTCATCAGCTCTGTCCAAGCAATCATGTTTTTCTTTGCTCTCATGGGTAGTTTTAAAGCAATTGCCAATTTATTATTTATGTGCATCATGTGTGCTTTAGAAAACCTGTGCCAAGTCAGTGATCCATGATAGTGATACCGGTAAGAGCTACGAACTACTTCCTGTTCCCAGGATAAGATATGTCTTCAATTTTTTTTTATGTTCGTCCAGTTCCCAGCCATTGTTTTGAGGGATGAAGGATGAAAATGGCATCAAATTTATGTGTTTGTTTTTTTGTGTGTTTTATTCCCCAAGTAATGTCCCCGGTTCACCGAGTCTCGACTCTCCAACATTTGTCTTTTAATCGAATAATCCATCTTTCAATCCCTCTTTCATCCATCCGGCCTCCGTCTATCAATCCACCTTTCTTCTCCAACTCCAGCTACCCATCCATTGCCGGTCCCTCACCCTTTAACTTCCAAAAGTAACTCACTAACTCCTCAGTCTTCATGATCCTGCCCTTTTTTGCCTTTCAAACCCTGTAATTCCCATGGGAAACTTCCCTCACCTGAATCCACCCATTTGTTCCTCCATCTCAAACCACTCTCATCATCCTTCCACCTCTCAACCCCCACTTCACACCATCCCCTTCAAACCCCCTTGTTCATT
>NC_140961.1:100654783-100667283 GCF_056783735.1 Eptatretus burgeri | reverse complement strand
AGATACTCTGGGTGCAAAACACCAAGCAACTTGTCCTGTCATTGGTAACTAAGGCGCCCTTTCCCCATCGGCCACACCTACGCAGCAACGTGTCGTGTCATTGATTTGGTAAATTATCAACGTGTCCTGTCATTGGTAACTAAGGCGCCCTTTCCCCATCGGCCACACCTACGCAGCAACGTGTCGTGTCATTGATTTGGTAAATTATCAACGTGTCCTGTCATTGGTAACTAAGGCACCCTTTCCCCATCGGCCACACCTACGCAGCAACGTGTCGTGTCATTGATTTGGTAAATTATCAACGTGTCCTGTCATTGGTAACTAAGGCGCCCTTTCCCCATCGGCCCCGCCTACGCAGCAACGTGTCCTGTCATTGGTTTGGTAAATAAATGGCAATAACTTGGGAACCACTTGTCCGATTAATATCAAAGCTTGAAAAGGCACATACTCAGATCCCCAGCAATATACCTGGCAAGTTTCAATTAGATCCTGTGTTAATTTAGATCAATTCAATTTGATCCTGCGATCCTGCAACAAGGATAAATAATTAGATATTCTTTCAATTGTTGGACCAGTGGTTGTCGAGAAACAGTGGTCACAGACAGACAGATTGCTGGAATTATTGAGAGATGCTGCATTAATGCACCGCGTTCATTGCAATTTTACACCGCATTGAACCGTGCATTTCTCATGAGGGACAACACGTTGGACCTGTCATGTAATGTCATTGAACATGTCATGTATTGTAATGTCAATAAAATCATTTTTAAACATATTGTATGAAGCTTTGTACATGCATTCAAGATTGGGGGACCCATGAAATGTTTTAACGATTTTTTTTTTTGATTTGACCCTCAGTTCATGCCCTGGGGGTGAGGACTAAGGATCACAGAGGTCAAAAGGAGATTTATTTTATTTTTTTTTAAACCTCTTTAAACTTTGCTTTACGAAGGAAGCATGGGGATTTGCAATGGCAAGCCATCGACTTTGCTATAGTTTGTATTTAGCTCTAGTTTGAATCCCCACAGCACACCCTAATATGCAATAAATTGCTTTGTCAGTCTTCTGTATGTGCCACCTAAAGTTTTGTGAATACAGAGATGAAGCACAATACTTAAGTCCACACCCCCTGAAGCATGAACCCTGGGGTTAAATCCAAACATGTACACATTTCATGCATCCCCCAATATTGATTCCACATAAAGTTTCATCACTTCTGCCACCGAAGGTGGACGGGGATTATGTTTTTATGTCTGTTTGTCTGTGAGTAGGATATCTCAAAAAGTTGTGGATGGATTCGGATAAAACGTGGTGGACAGGTTGGGTGTGTGACAAATAATTGTTTCAATTTGGGTGAAGATGCAAATCCGGAACGAATTTTTTTTTTTTTCAATATGTTAAGTGATTCATCACCATTGAGAGATGAGGCCAAAAACGATATATAGCATGATATTTTAAAAAGTTGTGGACGAGTTGTGATAAAACTAGGTGGATGAGTTGGTTCGGTGACAAGAACAAGCCGATTTGATTTTGTTTAAAGTCTGAATCCAGATTCCGCCTATCTGAAGGTTACAAAACGTAAACTGTTCAGCCTGGTGGAGGTATGCACCTTACTAAGTGCCGTTCCAGTTTTAAAATGTGCCCGTAATTGCATATTTTAGTATTTGACCTTTTCACCGAGCCCAGACAGTTGCTTTTCTTGAAACAACTCCATGAACATAAGGTTAATGTTCCAAAAAATTAAGCAATCTTATCCCTAATCTTGCATCTTTGGCTTATTTTGTTCAGTTTATGCAATGAAACCACCAGCCAGTTGTTGAATTGTGTCTATGGTTAATTTGCATATTATGAATGCCATATGTTTACCCAACTACACACATTTATTTTCTGATATTTATTTTTATTTATAGGTTTTATGGAATTGAGCATGCTGCAAATGGTATTAATTATATCAATGGGCTTCAACTGCACCACCACCAAGGTGGTGCATTAAAACATTAAAGGAACTCCACTTCAATTGTAGTCCACATGATAGGCCTTAACAAGTCGAGATATAATTGGGGACCAGATCAGGAACCATTTAAATGAAAACAACATAAAACAACATAATCAAACAAATGGATTTACTGAAGGAAGATCGTGTTTAACAAATTTATTGGACTAGCAGAGTACCTGCCTTAGAGGCGATCTTGCTCCAAGCATGCAACACGTTTTTCTGGCTCATGCCTTTATTTTGGGCAGTGTATAGGCAAGTGACGACTCTGTATTGGCAAAATAAAATAACCCTGGTTACATGCATGAAGCAAAAAAAATTCTTACTGTTTATAATCAAAACACCTCAGCATTAGAAAACGTGGGGACAGGAATACTGTGCTGTAAATAGTGGGGACTTGTAATAGCGACGCTACACGTTGCGACCTGGAGGCGACGCTTCACGATACACATTTACATGGAGAGTTTCTGTTTCCCCACACCCATTCCAACACCACCGGCAAAGATAAGAACACCCCAATACATTATCCATTAATTGGGATCATGCTGACTCTATGTAGAAAGTCTGGATGTAATCTGTCTGAGAAGTAGAACGACAAACTCACAAATGTGAATTATAGTGAGGATTATCTGAATAGGTTTGATTGGGTGGTAGAGGGAATGGCAGTGGATGGAGTACATCTCGACCTTCAGAAGGTATTGGGTAATGTACTACATAGGAGGTTGTTGGTGAAGGTAAGGGCTTGTGGAGTGGATAGTCTGGCAGCTAACTGGATTGGAAACAGGCTTTGTGATGGGAAGCAAAAAGTGGCTGTGAGTGGGAGGCTGTCCAACTGGGGGGGGGGGGGGTGTACCATAAGTAGTGGTGTCCCTCGGGGATCAGTTTTGGGACGATTATTATTCATAATTTACACAATGGGGGTGAAGAGTAGGCTATTTATATTTGCAGGTGACATAATGCCTGGAGATAAGGTGGATAACAGAAGGTGGTGATCAGATTCAGGAAGGTATTGAAACTTGCAGAGATTGAGTTAAAGATTGGTAGATGTAGTTCAACATAACGAAATATAAGGTGCTGGGGATGGGTGGGAATAATGAAAGATTGGTTTACATGATGCAAGGGGCAATCTTGGAGCAAGTCACACAGGAGGAGGATCTATGTGGGTAAGCAGACAGGACAGTGCCAAGCCGCTTTTGGTGCAGCAAACTGTTTTTATTCATAGGAGGATAAATTATAAATAACAAAGGTGGTTTTAACACTGTATAGGAATTGAGTGAGACCTCATCTGGAATATGTGTGCAAGTTTTGGTCACCACAACTTCGGAAGGACATAGCTGCTATAGAGAGGGTTCAGCGTAGGGCTACTACAATTATTTTAGGCCTGGCTAGATTCAGCGATGAAGAGTGGCTGAAGGAGATGGGGCTTTATTTATACATTATAAAGAAGGTGGTTACGAGGGGATATGATTGACATGTTTCAGGTCATGAAGGGCAAAGACAAAATAAGTGCAAAAGAGTTATTCAGCAGAATAGATGGTGATGGGACCAAGGGCCATAGCCTGGGAGTAAGGAGGTGAGAGTTAAGACGGTAGTAAGGCAAGGGTCTTTCACTCGAAGAGTAGTTGATGCATGGAATTGTCTCCCTCTAAAGGTATTTGCTCCAGAAACAGTCGATAGGTATCTCCTCAAAGCATTAGAGATAGAGGTGTGCAGGAATATTGGCAGAGCTTGTAGGTAGCTTGAGTGGATGGGTGATTGTGTACATCTGTGCTGATTGTGATGACTGAGAAGGTCTCTTCAAGGGCTGGTGTGTGGTCATTGTTGTATATTGTTGTGGTTACCAAATTCGCAAACCACCATTCAGGTCCCTTAGGTGAGATATCTCGGTAAGTATATGTGTAGTTAGGCCCAAACCCGTTGTCTAGAGGGAATAAATGTTATTCATGCGTGCTGCGACTCTTCAGGATAGCCGTTTTTCTTTTACTATCTTTATTTTGGACCAACCGCCATTGTTACCACCACCAACCACAACATCAACCACCCACCGCGGCGCCGCTTCACGTCACACCTCGCAACCGTCGCATCGCCACCGTTCTTGCGCCGCTTGTGGGTACCGGTGTTGGACTCGTGCAGGGCGCGCGCCGAACAGCGTGTACAAAACCACGGATTTTCAGCTCCAAAAACGGATCAAAAACGACACACGCCCACTTTTGCTCCGACCAATCGGTGAGCGAGGGGCGATTTGGCCCCGCCTCCAGGGCGTTGGAGGGCGGTCGCTATATGCAAATTTATGGATCAAAAAGCATTCACGCCCACTTTTTCTCGGGCCAATGGGGAGCGAGGTGAAAGGTCGAAGGCAGGGGGTCAAAGATGAAAAGGCGAAGCCACGGGGCTGATATAAGCGACCGCGTTCGTCAGTCAAGAGAGTTAAGACTTCGCAGTCGGTGGAGTTGGGAAGAAGAAGCAAGAAGGAGTTGGTCGTCGTCGTCGTGTGCGTTGGAGTCGGAGCGAAGAGGACGGAGCTGTGGAGAGGCGGCGAGGGCAGACGAGGGGGTGCTCGCGTCGTGCCGGGAGCTGCACACTAGGGAGGCCGACGGCGCGACCTGGTCGAGGTGGACACGCTCGTCGCGGGACTCGAGACAGTAGAAATCCTCCTTTCCCCCGAGCATCAGCAACCCCCTCCTGTTTCCCCCCGCGCTGAGATAGTGCGACCAAGGGGGCCCCCTTCCCACCCCCTACCAGACACTCACCGCGAGGCCCGCGGAGTTGAGGCACCATCGCCGCTCCGCGTCTCATCACCAGACGGGTAGGCCCGACCCGGTCTCGGCCTCAGGCCCGCCTCATCCTTGAGGGTGTTCTTTTGTTTTGTTTTGGGAATGTGTGTTGTCGGCGCCGTCTGTGAAGTAAAATTGTATAAGTGTTGCCGTGTGCTCGCGTAATCGGTATTAGATCTGCATTGTCGCATTTGCTTTTTGTGTAAAATTGCATTGTTCTTCTTTTCTATGTGCTTTTGGTGGAATTGAATATGTGTGCTTTCCGTTCATCGCGAATAAATGTGCTTTATTGTTGAACTGTTTCCCGCTTCGCTTCGTCATTTCTTTCATTGAATCCTCATCTTGCTTCACGTAAAGGGTTGGTAGTGGGCTGAATACGCCCGATAATTAATCGAACCGTCGAGGCCGACGATAACACCGCTCGGTTATCCCGATAGTACGGAACGGGTCGCTTAAGTGGCCCGTGTCCGAAGTCGACCTGCGGCGAGGTGCGATCGCCCGGTCTACCCTCCGTGTGGGTACTTAGGTAGGTCGAATTTGGCGAGCAACCCTATCCCACGCGGGGGCTGATTGGCTCGATCGCGGTGAGACCGAAAGGTCCACCCGTGACTGGTTCCCGGCGTTAGTCCGAGAGGGTCACGACTGGATTGTCCGGCCGGTGGGCGACGTGCCGCGATTCGAGTTACGTGGCCGTCAGCACGCCGGCGGGCGCGAATCCGTAACAATATATTCTTCACCCCAAAACAGACTTCGCCCTCCCCGGAAACAAATACACCCCCACCCCCCACATTTTCATTTTTAACACCCTTTTGTCCCTTAGCCTGCCACACTCCTCTCGTCTCCACTTCTCCCAATCCCCCCATTGAAATCGAGTCATTTTGACAGTTTTATTTAACCTGGTGTTTGCGTGGCGCAGGCATGATAGGCTGCACAGCCTCCTCCTGCATCTAATTTCCTTGTGGTTCCTTGTTATTGCTGTTAACTTATGAACAGTGTGTGTTAAAAGGTTGATGAAGTAGTGTGACATGTATTTTGCACACGCTATTCCTCCTTTGTTTGCCAAGCTTGTTGGCTCATATTTGTGTGTTATGCACATCTGTTTTGTTATTTTGACATTGTGTTATCACTTCAACTCTTGCAGGTTATTTTAGTCATGTCCTTTTTTATGACTCCTGATGAAAGCAGAAGATTGACGAATTTGAACTCTGTGCGTACCTTTGATTCTGACAAACTTTCAAAAGAAGCAGCTGATGGCAAGTGGGAAAAAGTCAAAATTGTGTGCACGCAGCCCTACAACAAGGTATTGTGCTATATTGTTTTGATTAGATTTTAATTGCAATAATCATCGATTTTTTTTGGGGGGGGGGAGTACTGTAGTGTAGCTTCTGAGATGTTTCACTTTGTTGTATAACATGATTGTTTTATTTTTGGAACTGAGTGGATATTTTTGGTGCGGGGATAGCTCACGCTTGGAATGTGATCGCTCACCTCCGCTCAGGCGTGCGATCAACTCCAAATTGATGTTAATATGGCCATCCTTGAAGCGACTGCTTCAGTATTTTGCAGCTCCTCATCCGACTTGTTGTTAATAGTTGTGGCATGGGACCGCAAATGCTACAATGCATGTTGCAGTATTTTAAAAGTTTATATTTTCCCATTTTACATATTAAGTTTTGAGTGTTCTGATTTTTCCTTTCGCACCACTTTTTGTCCCCCTAATCTTCAATGGTGGGTGAGTAATAGTCAAAATTGTGTGCTTCCCTTACCTCTCATTTGTGTCAGCACAGGTTTATGGTTCCTTTGCAAAAGTAGTGGTTTTATTCCTTTGCATTATCAATTTGGTTTTTATTTCTTCCCCACAAACTTTCCTCCTTTGCTATTTCGTCTTAGAGTGGCATCGGAGTGATCATTGCCTGCAGCCTTTGAGGGATTGATTCCAATGGCTTTTGGGCCTCTAACCAGATCTGGAGTGCTTTCATGCTCAACCTCCAAATTCCAGCCAGAATGTTATCCAACTCTCACTCATTTCTTGTTGAGGTACCCTTAGGTAGATCGCAGAAGTACTCAACTGTCAAATCCTTCCATTGCACTCAATGCTTTCCTTGTCAGGTTTTGTATTTCCAGGTCACTGTGTATCCTCATCCAGTCATTTGGTCAATGGCTCCCCTGCCTTCATTTCCCAAATCCAACATGACTTGTTGCTTGCCCTAGTCAACTGTCATTTGGCAATTGGGGCTTGTGTCCCTGTGTGGAGCCAGTTGTCTTCACCTAGTTTCTCATCAGGCTTCACTTTGAGAGTCAGTTCGTTCTCTCTGCAGCATGACAAGTGTTGGGAGAGATTCTGTTGAGGCTTCCCATCATCCAAGTAACAAGGCATTTGTAAGGTGCCTTTCTTGTATACTCCATGATCACTTCGAGTGTATGGTCTGTGATGACCCCCATCATCACCTGGTTGAGATTCATACACCCATCAAGCACCATCTTGGCCTCCCACATAGTCGTTGGAATGACCTCATTGTCCCGTGGGTCTTCACCCTATTGGCATTGTGTTCCACATGGAAAGTGATATAATGAACCCCACATCTGTGCCCAGTGAGACCACTCAAGCTTCAAAAGTCTGAACACAGTTCTCACAGGGATACTGGCATCCTTGAGCTTTCTTGGGACTCAGGCTCCATATTTCACTCTGCAGATCCTACAGTGCCAGGACTCCATGATAGACAGATATTTCTCATTTCCCTTCGAAGAGTAGAATCCAGGACAAAAGAGTTTAGCACCCAAAACCCAATGGACATCCCTCCACATTGTTCCTGTCCAGATTTGTCCTGGAAAACGGATATGACTCTTGCCACATGTTGGTGGTGATCTCGGGCAGTTTCTTGAACCTGACAATGCACTCATTTATCACTGACCCATATGAGAGTTAAACCATCACAGATTTCTTGAGAGAAATCAAAAAAATCTCAAGATGATGACCTTCACTCCAAATGTTAACTTGTACTTCTGCGGTTATTCACTTTGATCACCGGGTACCGAGCAGAAATCGTATCGCATTCACGTGCTCACTGACCATCACAATGTTTTTATTTATTTATTAAAATGTCAATTTAATAAACGAGTACATGCCCATAAAAAAAAATAATAATAAATATTCAAACCGCGAACAACAAACAACAACCACACAGGCCGTTTCTTCGCTCTCGCGTGCCCGTACGTGCGTGGCCCGGAAGTTCGCATATTATTCGCAGTTACGATTATTCGCAATTTAGTTTTAATATTCAAATAGCGCCAACGTATTTTACCTTTTTGCAATGTCGTGGCAAGGAAAAACAAAAAGAGAAGAGAGAGAAAAAAAATTTACTTCCTGGTTCGGAGCATACCAGCACTCTGATGTTACCGAAATTTATGCACCGTCTAATATGAAAACGATCATAACTTGGGGACATTGTGTTTATCTATAAATGCACATAAGAAATCGAGAAATTATTAGAATACACGGTCATCACTATCCGGAAGCCCATACGTTGTAACCTGTAATGGCGAACGCGGATGAGCTTCCCTTCGCATCAGCCACGCCCACGTAACAACGTGTCTTGTCATTGGTTTGGTAAATAAATGGCCATAACTTAGGAAGCACTTGTCTGATTAATATCAAACCTTGAAAAGGCACATCCTCAGGTCCCCAGCAATATATCTGGCAAGTTTCAATTAGATCGGACCAGTGGTTGTCGAGAAACAGCGGTCACACACACACACAGACACACACACAGACACACACAGATTTCTGGAATTGTAGATAGATAAATTCTGGTAGTCCTCAGTGACTCAATTGCTAGCCAAGGCGCACGTGTACACCCCAGCAAGGCACCATCACATGAATGTTCCGACTCCACATCTCCATCGGCCTATGCCTTGGAAGAGACACTCACCAGGAGACATGTAGCGGAGCGTGTTGGATGTGGCAGGGCGAGGTGGACCTTGCAAGCAATGTCTCACACACTGTACCACCACCTGAATATCTTATCCTGGATATCTGACCCCATGGAGAACAATTGTACCCACCACCACACCTGGAAGGTGCCTGGGTTACCCACCCTTGCATCGTATATTTGACTTTTGAGAACATGCTGTGGACCTTTCCCCCTCCCCACCCCACCCCTCACACACCCCCCTGCCCCTCATAAAAAATAATAATAATGGGAATGCAATGGAAATGCAGGCTGATGTACTCAATACTGGGATGATGAGATGGACAGCACTCCCTGGGCCTCCCCACACATGTGCACATTTACATGGTTGGATTTACCGACGAGAAAGCCTATTGCTGTACTGGGACAGCAGACAACAGAATGGGCCCAAAGTAAAATGATGCTCACCTGATCACAAACGCATCCAGGGACACAGCTTTGTGTCACCCCGCAAATAACCCAGCCTTCTGAGCCAATCCTCTTCCAAAGTTACGGGTCGGCTTGCTGACTTTCCTTTCCTGCATTTTTTTCTTTGCCTCTGAGGCTATTTACCTTTGAGACATCCTGTGAATACGGGTATGACTCGGATCAAGATTGTCACCACATGTACATTTTCAAGGTGTGGGTAAAAGCCTGCCTGACACCATAGGAGCTGCAACAATTTACAGGAAGCGGCCTGTTTCTTGCCCACACCACATCCCAAAATGCATGTATCTTCACAAAGAAAACAAAACTTCTCGACACCTCTGCGGCCGTCTCCATGCATGCTCTGCATTACCGCAACATTGCGAGGTCGTGGCAAGTGTGAACCATGCCCTGACCTTTCTCCCTACTATGGGTCTGGGTTTGAGGATCAGCTTGATTCTCTTTAGCTCTTACAAGGTTAATGGGAGCCCTTCGCCAAACATTGCATGTGCGTGCGTGTCAGTCAGTGTGTCTCCTGCAAAATACCACAACCATGAAACCTAGCAGCCTGAAGCTTTGCATGCATACAAAGAAAACTCTGAGGAAGTGCATGACTGAAAATTGGTGTTTGGGTGAAGTAAAACACCCTGTCCTTATTTAATTATATTCGTTATCAGGTGCATCCTCGGTCACCGCTCTCTTTGGGGTCTTGAGGTGTATCTTGGGCAATGTCGCTGGGGTACGAAGCTGCCATGTTGTTTGGCCTCCTCAACTATGCCTCACCTTGGAACAAGCCACAATTATTTCTTAATGACTGGCAGGGCCTCCAAGCAGCCATCAAACTTCTAGACTGGTCTCCCATCGCTACTTTCTCTAACATCACCTCATCTTGGGAATTCTTTCAAAGAAACTTTCTCTCTCTCATGCACAGATTTATCTCCTCTCGTCTTCAGTTGTCCTTCCCTTCCTCCTGCCCATTGTTCACTGAAGCTTGTGGCGAGGCAGTTGTCCTGAAACAACTTGCCTTTGCCTCATGGAAAGCAAACCCAACTGAGGAAAATCTCAGTTCCTTCCATAAATCTCCGAACAAATGCGTCTACCCTCAGGAGAGCCAGAAAACAACATATTTCGAATCTCAAGTATAAACTCTCAAACTTCTCTCCCTCCTCCAAATCCTGTTGGCATCTCATCAAATATGTTTCTGGTGTATGCTCACACTCCATCTGCTCCCTTACTTCAAATGGCCGCACTGCTGATGCCGCATGTGAAAAGGCTGAATGCCTAAACTCGGTGTTTACATCTGAATCTTGTATCCGAAACCCATCGCTTTCTGTACCCACCTTACCCAGTCGCACCCAACTGTCCCTGGACTCTGTGTCCTTCTCTTCTGACAAAGTGGAGAGTTTGCTGTCAAACCTCGACTCAGATTCTGCAACCGGTCGAGACGGCATCAGCCCAAGGGTCCTAAAAACCTGCTCTTGCTCACCCTCTTTGCTCAAGGTCATCTGCCATCTGCTTGGAAATCAGCAAACATTGCCGTCCTGCATAAAAAAAATACGCAAAAGCAGATCCCTGCAACTACAGACCAATGAGCCTCCTCCCAATCATCAGCAAGGTTATGGAATCCATCATCGCTTCAGACATTAAATCCTTCCTCTTCTCCAATGGCTTGATTTCCGATCATCAATTTGGTTTCAGACCAGGCCACTCTACCCTGGATATGCTGCTTTTGCTCTCCCAACAATGGATGGAGGTCCTCGAAGCCAGACATGAAATCCGACCATATCCCGAGGCATATCACGTGATTTTGATATGGTCTGGCACCTTGCCCTGCTCACCAAACTCTCTTCCTATGGTGTCCAAGGCCATCTCCACTCATGGCTCACAGACTTCCTCTCCTGTCCCAGCCAACGTGTGGCCCCAAGTGGAGTTCTCTCATCCCCTCTTCCTGTCTAGGCTGGAGTTCTTCAAGGTAGCCTTCTGGGCCCTGTTCTTTTTCTGGTCTTCATCAATGATCTCTCCGACTCTCTGGAAAATCCTCTTTATCTCTTTGCTGATGACTCTACCCTCTGTCGTACCTTCTGTCATTTCTCAGTGCGACAAGCCGCAGCTTCTTCTCTCTCTGCAGATCTGGATAAAATCACAAACTGGTTCAACAAGTGGAACATGTCTTTCAATCCTCACAAATCTCACACTCTCACCATGTCTCTCCAAAAGGACCATTTACAACCACCCCCCCCCCAATATATTTTCTCAGCAATCCTCTGGAAGAAGTCCATTCATTCAAGCCTCTGGGTCTCACTATCTGCCATGATCTTTCCTGGGAAAGCCACATTTCCAACCGGGCCTCCCCTCCCGGCTGGTGCTCCTACCTCTCACCTTTCTCGGCTTCCTGCTGTGGAAACCAAGGCATTTGAGATCATTGGCATCTCCAGCGATGAGGCTGAGTCTTTGGGCCTCTCACTCTCATCGCAGGCAGGTCACTGGTCTTTGTCTTCTTCCGTCTCCTCTCTGGTCTCGCCCACCCCTGCTTTGTCTGCGATATGTCCCCACAATATTTCCACAGGGTGCTCAAGGTCCACCAACAACCCCCTTCTGGTAAAACTACCAAAATCACGAATCACTGCTCACCTTCACTCTTTCATTCTTCTTTTTTTTCCTGCTTTTGGAATAAACTTCCAGACTCTCTTCAATCCCATTCTTCCCTCCAGGCCTTCAAAACAGCTGTTCACCACCAACTCTTATCTTCCCCCATCTAAAACCTCAATCTTTTCTACCCCCGTTAATCCACCCCAAACCCACCTCCTTCAAATTCCCTGCTTTCCTTCCTGAAAGTCCCTGTAATGTCCATCTTGTATACCCCGTGTTCCCTGCCCCATCCCTCTCCCTTCCACAGATCTCCTCATGTCTCTGTTTCCCACTGTTTTGTTCTCCCCTCTCCCACCCCTCTTGTCTCATGCCACCCCTTGCTGTTTGTTGTGTGTTTGCTTTCATACGAGCCTCGACAATGCATACAAAAAAAAACAACCTTAATCTTTATAAACAGCTGTCATCATGCAATGGGTGGGGAAAAAATGGGCTCTGTAATTTAGAAAACACGTTAATACAGCAAACAGCTGAGAAATCTGGTGCTATCAAATGTATTTTGCTTCGAAACGCAAAGAGAAACCATATAACCTTTGTAAATCATGTACCTCTGTCTTGAAACGACTGCCGACTGTACATCTTGATCGGGACACAAACTGTACCACTTTCGACTGGAGGGCACTTATCAAGTTGCAGAGGTGAGAAGAAGGAGGGAGAGGGAGGAGGGTGAGGAGGGGAGGAGAGTGAAGTACTCCAACTAAATGGTTGATAAGG
>NC_140961.1:100604783-100649783 GCF_056783735.1 Eptatretus burgeri | reverse complement strand
CAGCACTAAACCCAAAGCAGATAGGAGGTGAGCATTCGCCATATCTGACAGCTGGGTACAGTAGCCACACTAATCAGATCAGATAGAAAAGTGAGTGTGACATGCCTACGATGTGGATGCAGCAGGTGTTCGGAGCAGCATGGTGTCTAATGAATGGGTATGCATTTCCCAACAATGCAATATGCAGTCATGCATACATTTTCACAGCCAAAAACCTTTGTGATTGATAACCAAAAGCTTGTGCTGTTCACATGCCCAATACTTGTTTTGTTTTTTTGGTGTGTTAAATTATATAAGGGACCTTATGCTGATATGGAATATGATCAAATGATGAGGATGATATGGTGCTTCTTTTACACCTTTGTAGGCTGAGACTGAATAAATGATTGGGGAAAACCCTCTGATCATGCCGTTCAGAACGCAATGACTTCTTGAACTGGAATTTGAATATCGATCACTGTGGGCACATACCTGATGCGATTTGTCCTTGAATTCAACACTAATTAAATCTTCCAAACACCCACATGTTGCTTTGAAAGTGCTGTTTGCATCCTGCCGACATACTGTCTGTCTGGGCCTCAGTGTTTCGCGTGGTTCAACCATTATTTGCAATGTCCTCGTGTGCTTGCAGTGAAACATAATTTCTTCTGGCATGTTTTATTTTTGGGGGGAGGGAGTTTGGGAAAGGGAGATTCAGGAATATAAATCTGTCATTGCACGGCGATTGTATATAGAACTAGAAGGGCACTCGGGAGAGCGCATACCTCCGCCATGTAATGCTTGATGCACGAGAACATATCGGGCCCAATACATTTTTGAAATATCATGCTATACAGGACTATATCGTTTTTGGCCTATCTCTCAATGGTGAAGAATCACTTTAAAACTTAAATAATTCTCGTATTCAGATTCGGACACAGATCTTCACCAAAATCGAATCAGTCCATCCTTGTCACACACCCAATCTGCCCACAAAATTTCATAGGGATCCGTCTACAACTTTTTGAGATATCCTGTACACAAACAAACAAACAGACAGAAAGGGGTGAAAACATAACCTCCTTCACCTGTGGCAAAGGTAATAAAATGGTAAACATATGAAGCAACAACAAAAAACAGGTGGGTATCTCTTAGTTTTTATTTTTTTTATGTTTTAGCATGTAGTCCTAATGCATGTCTTCAATTGACACCTTCAATGTCAGAGAGCCATGATGCTTTTGAAGGTTGAGCCTTAAATGTTTCATTTTTTGGGGGTGGTTTATTTTTGTTATTCACTGATTCTTTAATGATATCATTTGACACTCATTTCAGGTGAGAATGTTTGATCGAATTTTAATGCATGTAGATGTGCTGTTGAGGATAGGAATTTCTGTACGTTGCAGAGTCTGAAGTTTGGTTTGTCTTACATCAAGTTTTACTCTTCCTCGGACAATGAGATGAAGACTCCAAGTTTGGGTTCATCAAATGTACGATCTCCAGTAAGTTCACCTCTATATTCTGTACTTTACATCCATAACATGCTGTGGTTTTCATTCATTATTTAAAGTATGAACTGTAACCTTTTTGATGTCCATTCCCAGTAATAACCAATCTTCCTTATTTTGTCAGATTTCATTTATGATTCTATGGTTATCGATCAGTTAGGTTTCCAGTTTATATACATTGCATTGTGAAGGGGGTATCCTCAGTAGGCTATGGTTATTCTACGGTAGTTTGAGTACTATGGAAACATTAAAAAAATAATTGGGGGGGGGTGGTCCAAATGAGGTGAAAGTGTCTCGGTTTTACTAAAATGTGGTAGAACAACTTGGTGTAATAATCAATTGCATCATCATAACGAATTAACATTTTGTTATACTGTAATGAACATCAAAATAATGGAGAATTGAATTGATCAATCAAACCAGCTGAGGGGAAATGAACAATTCCCACATTGCTCTGCCAGCCCAAAATTAAATTATTGTGTTCTGTCAAAGCTCCACGAACAGCTTCATCATTGGTGTTGTTGCTTAATGGTCGCCTCACCTTTTCTTAGGAATAGCGTACAACCTAAGAGCTTAAGTGCCACTGAAGGAATCCTCTTCATATAGACTTGACAGCCAAAGTAGTGAATCTGTTTTCATTGGGAACAAGCAGGCCAAGAGTGTTTAATAACACGTGCACGTTGAACAACGTACGATGGTTTCTGATGGATTTTGGTACAATAAACAACAAACATGATAAGAATGGCGACTGTGAAGACAGACAGCTTCATACAGAAAACCAGGTATGCATATAATCCTTCCCAATGGAAGTAGGCCAGCAAACATGATGGGCCTGTTAAATGCTAACAGAGACAGCTTTGTACAGTGAAAGTATGGCAAACAGGATGCTTCAGAAATGAGTACGAAGCAGTGCCAGAAAAGCATGCAAATATACTATCCTTTCTGTTTATCTCGCACAGAAAGTGAGAGAATAGGATATGTCATGATCGGTGCAATGCATGCTGGCATCTTGCATGGAATGTTAAGTCATAGTGAATGACAATTTCTGGAAATTCAAGCATCTTATGGTTGGCGTGGTGTTTTGATTCTGGCTCAGTGCTACAGGAGGAAGGAGCCAAAAGGTACATCATGTGAGTTCATCTCGTGCTCTCGTTATTTATTTTAGATAATGATTTTAGAGTCACAGCAATATTATATCCTGTGCACCACAGCTGCAATGATCTTGATGATCGTTATATGGTGCTACATTAAACTTCATGGATGGTGTGATTTTTTTTTTTCCCCCACTCTACATTTGGTAATTACTGCAAAGGGACCACTATTGCAGTTTGTTTTCCTCATCCTGTGTGACAAGCATAAAGGAACATCCCAATGTCTACTGGAGGCATGGTTAGCATGTGGCTCAGTGTACTTGCACAGCATCCCCGAGTATGTAATGCTAAGATTTGCACTTGTATCTTCTGGTATATCGTTAAAGGTAACTCGATAAAGCTCTTCTGATAACTTTCTTGTCAATGCCCATATCTCGAGATATATTGTAAGGTAACAACCTCAACGACTCAGGATATGGATGTTTGCATCGGCCAGCTGGAAGGGTCTTCAATCTATTCTCAGGAATTGATTGAACCATCATCTCCACAACAGCTGATATTGATTACACCTGTCCTGGGAATATTTTCAGAACAGTCAAATTTGTCTTGTGCACCGCTTTATCACATTATGTCTGGTTTTCCTATCCATCCTCTGGACTCCATTACACTGAATCCAGCAGTCGAGCAGCTTGCTTTCTCAGTGTGGAAAGAGAACCCAACTGAGGGTAACTTTATTTCATTTGTTAAGGCTCACAAGTTTGTGTCCATCTTATCGTAAACCAGGAAACCTCAGCTTGCAAATCTCAAAGCTGAACTCTCCGACCATTCTCATTCTCCAAGTCATGGTGGTATCTTGTCAGGTCTGGCTATGATGTTTGCTCCCTCTCCATTCCATCCCTCACCTCAAACAGCTGTATAGCAGACTCTGCCCGACATAAGGAAGAATGTCTAAACTGTCTTTTCCTCCAAATCTCGTGTGCCCATCCAATTCCGTGCTGTCCCCATCTTACCTCGACGTACCCACTGTCTACTGTCCTCATCCTAGAATGGACAATGTTCTGTCTGGCCTTGATCCTGCTTTGGCAATGGGCCTTGATGGCATCAGTGCCCATGCCCTCAAATTCAGCTTTGCTGTCTGCCCTATTCAGTCTGTTCTCCTTTGCCAGTCTTCCCTCTACATGGAAGTCAGCAAACATCACTCCCATCCATAAGAAGGGTGCAAAAACTGACCTTACCAACTATAGGCAAGTGAGCATGCTTCTAATAAGGGACTTTCAAAATGCCATATGAATGCTAAATGAGGCCTTTTGCACATACACTGTGTGTCTGTTTACACTAATTCGGTTCTGCTCTACTGGCACTTTTAACCTGCCGTTGCTAGCATCCAATCTGTGATTAAAATCGTCTTTTAAACACATTTTTCAGCATTTAGACAGAAGAGTTGCAATTTCGAAATGGTTAACCATAATTGTTCTATTTCTGAATGCAAATTGGGCTCACAGAAATAAAGGAACACAAGAAATATCTGTGGATGATAGGAGTCAGCTTTCTATCATTTCCTGTTCATATAATTTTGGTTGCCAGTGGCCATGGTTATAACACGTGCACACACAAACGCACACGCACACGAATAGATGCTTCTCCTTTTACCAACAGATGCAAAAATCTAATCACAGGCCCATATATTTTCGAGTTTTTGCAATACAGATTGCAAGATATCAATTTTTGGACAAGTTCATCAGGAAATTCTCCAATTGTTTAGTTTTGCAGACACACCCGTTCTCGCAGGTACATTTTACAAGTATTTTTGGCCTCTTTAAAAGTTTTTCTTTTTTATTTTATTTTATTTTTCCATTTCATTCTACAAACCTTATCTCGCAGACATGAAATAGGTCTAGGCTGTCCTGATTTACTTTGTTACGAGGGGTTTCTGCGCATGCGTGCCAGCAATCTGGCGGATTACGTTACTTTGAAAGTGTCGTACTATAAGCAAATTTATGGAATCCATTATTGCTTCTGATGTTGTCTTTCCTATTTTAAAACCATCTGATCTCCAACCACAAGTTTGGACTCCAACCTGCTCACTCAACTCTGGACATGCTTCTGCTCCTCTTTTTCACCAATGGTTGGAGGCCCTCGATCTCAAAGAAGAGGTTAGGACCGATATCTCAGGCATTCAAGACAGTCTGGCATTTTGCTTTGTTCCCAAGCTTTCTGCCTGTGGCATACAAGGCCACCTTCATTTATAGATTTCTGACTTCCTCCATTCATGCAGTCAGCATGCTGCTATCAATGGAACCCTCTCCTCCACTCTTCCCAGTGGGGGCTGGAGTTCCTCAAGGCAGTGTTTTGTGCCAAGCCTTCTTCCTAGTCTATATTATTGACCTCTCTGATGATGGTGAAAACCTGTTTTTGGAGTTTTTTGTTTTTTTAAGGACAACTACACATTGTGTCATACAGTACCCCCATCCCTCTGCTAGGCAGACAGCAGCTGTGTCTCTGCTTGTCTGGAAATTATTGGGCTCTGGTTCGATAAATGGAACATGTCCAATTTCAATCTTGGAAAATTGGTCTCGCCCTATTTACTTGGAATGATCGACAAATGAACGTACCAAATTGCTTCCTTAGTAATCCAGTGGAAGAGGTTCAGGCACTTTTTACTTCTAGACCGAGCCATCAACCACGACCATTCCTCGGCCAACCACATCGCAAAGTTGGCCTCCAAATTCAACCTCAGACTGAGCATCTGTCAATCCATGTCTTTCCTTAAAATCAGAGTTGCTCACAGTCTAAAGCCCTTTATTTGTAGTTTAATGGATTACTGCTCTCTGTTTTGCACTCCAACTTCACATCTGTCTCTCCTCGATCCTGCACTCCAAAGCCCTCAAAATTATTGGAATCTCTCGTGATGAGGTCGATGCACAAGGTCTGTTACTTTCATATCGCAGGCAGATCGGTGGTCTCTGTTTTGTATCATCTATTCACCAACATTGATTCTTCTGTTCTCTCAGTCCTCAGACCCTCCCCACCAACTTCCAAAATCCAGGGTGACTGCACACCTCAACCTCTTTGTTCCTTGCTTCTCCCATCTATGGAACCGCCTTCCAGGGGCCATTCTTTCACACTCTTCCTCCAAGCTTCAAGCCTGCCATCTCCCCCAATCAGGACCCATGATATTTATTACCCCATTAACCCTTCTAAACCCAACCCTCTCACTGCTTTCAGTTTGTAATTATTTATCCTCTCTGTCTCCCCCTCTCCCTCTCTCCTCCTCTCCTCCTCTCTCCCCCTCCTCTCTCCCCCTCCTCTCTCCCCCTCCTCTCTCCCCCTCCTCTCTCCCCCTCCTCTCTCCCCTCCTCTCTCCCCCTCCTCTCTCCCCCTCCTCTCTCCCCCTCCTCTCTCCCCCTCCTCTCTCCCCCTCCTCTCTCCCCCTCCTCTCTCCCCCTCCTCTCTCCCCCTCCTCTCTCCCCCCTCTCTCTCCCCCTCCTCTCTCCCCCTCTCTCTTTCCCCCTCTCTCTTTCCCCTCTCTCTTTCCCCCCTCTCTCTTTCCCCCTCTCTCTTTCCCCCCTCTCTTTCCCCCCTCTCTCTTTCCCCCTCTCTCTTTCCCCCCTCTCTCTCCCCCCCTCTCCTCCCCTCGTCGCTGTGTATTAATTAATTTATTTATTTGTGAATATGTGTGTTTGTTTGTTTGTTTGTTATTCGCAAAACTCCAAAAGTATTGAACTGAATCGCAGCAAATTTGGTGGGATGATTGGTTATTATCCGAGGACCATTTGATTAGATTTTGGGAGCTATCGGGTCAAAGGTCAAGGTCAGGAAAAGGTCAAAATCGTCTTTTTACCATAGCGCAGTCAATTTGTATCCAACTTGCATGCAACTAATGCCAAAATGTTCAGAATTCAATGGCCCATCTTGTGATATGTGACATGACACAATGACGTAATAACCCTTATTAGCGGTTGGGAGTCAAAGGTCAGGGGATCAACGACCTTTATTATCATAACACGGTCAATTCTTATACAATTTGCATGAAACCAAAACCAAAATGTTGACTGTTCTGTTCCCCACACTCTAATACTAATTACAAAATTAAGAGTACAAAGGTCATGGTCGAGGTCATGAAAAGGTCAAAATCGTCATTTTGCCATAGTGCGGTCGATTTTTTTTTATTTTTTTTTATTTTTTTTTTTTTAATCCAATTTGCATGCAACCAATGCCAAAATGTTGTGAATTCAATGCCCAATCTTGTGATATACGATCTGACACAATGATGTCATTACCTTTGTTAACAGTTTGGGTCAATGGTCAGGGGGTCAACGACCTTTATTATCATAACACGGTCAATTCTTATACAATTTGCATGTAAGTAGATTCAAAATGTTTAGAATTCAATTCCCTATCCTGTGATGTGTAATATTTGATTTCTTATAATGTGACCAGTTGTCATCAGATTGACTTGACACCGACACCCAAAAAGGTCAGGGAGTTCATACAGAAATTGTACAATGTACGTGAATCAGTGTCAAACAGCAGGAAATTTAATGTTTTTAAGCCATCATAACACATATGAGATGGCAGATGTGCTATGGGATTAAATACCCTCACAATCAACGGTTTCTGGGGGGGGGGGGGTCAAAATGTAGCGTTGGTGAAGGTATGCGCTCTACTGAGTGCCCGTTCTAGTTTGTGAAGTGGTAGCATGTTCTTACATGTGGTGGCCTCAACACTCGATCCATGTGTTTATTAAGTACTGGAGGTGGTGGGGAGAGGGTGAGGGAGGGAGTGAGTGGTGCTATGAATATGGGAGTTTTCTTTTTCTTTATCTTTTTCTTTTTCTTTTTCTTTTTTGGACTGACGTGAAAAAATTATGTGGATGTTGCATGAAGACGTTAAACCACTCAAACTAACTCATGACATTTTTATTTTCTCTACTTTATGTGCCATTTCCCTAAACCTGTGATTTATATTTTTGGACTGAAATGCAAACAGGTGGCCTTGGGGAAAAGGAAATTGGAACATGCTGGTGTTTCTTCTCCTCCGAAAAAGAAACAATCTACCTTGAATTTTGAGAAAACTTCCAGTCCCTTGCTTAAAGAGAAATGTAAGTGCAGTCTTTATGAGTATTCTATGAGGATGGGTTTAAAGGACAAGTTCTGATTGAAAGAGAAATGTAAGTGCAGTCTTCATGAGGATGTGTGTAAAGTACCCGGTCTGATTTGTCTGCACAGCTGGAGAAAATAAATCGCCACAATCAGCAAAGGCTGCAAAGAAGGAATTGTGGTCTTCACCATCCACTGCCTCTGCTTCTGCTACTCCCAAACCAACCTCCCAACCACAAGAGATTGGAGACATCCTCAAAGGAGTTGTGTTTGTTCTCAGTGGTTTCCAGAACCCATTTCGTGCAGAAATACGAGACAAAGCTGTTTCCATGGGAGCAAAATATATGCCTGACTGGGGTCCAAACTGCACTCACCTAATGTACGTTTTTGTTCCAAGCCCACACATGTGCTGACATTGCAATTGCTTTGCATATGAAAAATATTGTGGCTTCCTATTAAAGGCAATGGACAGCCATTTTCATCCAGTTGATTGCAATCAATCATCCTTATAGTCACATAATCTCCAGGTGATTAAGCTTTTGCATCACTGCCTTTCTCATAATTATAATTCATGTGAAAAGTAAGTGCATTAGAGAGCCTATCAAACGGTGCTTTACACAAATTTTGATGACTTAATGGCAAGAAATTGGTATATTCTGTATACTAAAATATAGTTGTGGACCTGGGTTTGGGGGCAAAGACCATGAGGGGTGAACTACCTCGGGTTCCCACCAGACTCTCCGGAATCACAGGCCGTCACACACAAATAACTTCGTGACACGGCGGGTCACTGATCGACCGTGAATGTCAATAACGACCACGTGACTTAGGGTCCTCCGTCTAATGACCAACGTTTACCTAAAGGTCACGTGATCTAATTACTGCGGGACACGCCCTTGGTACGCACTTGCTTTATTTGGATCACCTAACCAGATCGGATGCAACCGAGCGGGACTGCCAAGCACGTACCGGCTAGGAAACATCTTTGGTGGATAACGTCCCGGCTAAACGAGGGTGCGAACCATGCTGGACCAATGATAGAAAACATGAAAACGGGCTGGGAACATTTCTACACAAAGCATTTATTTACAATCAAGCGAGGAAAAGTATGTGGCACAGTGAATGGGGTTTTATTTTATGTACAGCAGGGGGATAGCAAGGAATTTGTGGGGTGTGGCAAAAGACAAGCAATCTCACAAAAGCAGACACAGAGCAGAGTTATCCTGCTATGTCTTTTACAATCTTAATTTATACTAGGACAGGTGCCATCACACGCACACGCACACCTGAGGAAGATTAGATAGCCAGAGAGAAAGAAAGCACGTGAAGATAAATGACCTCAGTACCTGGCACGGTCCGCCGACGAACGCAACCCAGAACGCTTTTGGAGAGGTTGGTGGGAGGAATACTGGTTGTGTCTAAGGTGTGGGAGTGAGAAGTGTGGTGTCGTGGAATGTGGGGGGGGGTGCGGTGTCCTGCCAGAGGAAATTCAGATTGTGAGTCAGTAGTGATGCTCTTTGTGCGTCCAAAGACGGAATAGAGGGGTGGATAGAGAGAAGAGAATAGATGCGTGAGGAGAAAGATCCCTAACCAAGCTGTGTGAAGGTCTGTATGTGTAGTGTGTACCTCAATGGGACGCTCTGCCTGAGCATTCCCACCTCGTGACGTGTCGTGTTATCTCCTGCTTAATTACTTTGCCAGGGCTCATGGCAATGTGCGCTCCACACTGGTCTGTCTGACTGCATCGGGGTGGTGGAATGTCGACAGCATGGCAGGGAGTCTTGGCAGTAACCCAGATTAGGCTCTCAAAGAAGAAGCACATTCTGGCAATCACACACCAATAGCGAGACAGGGAGCAAAGCGAAGAGGCGAGAGGAGATTGAAGAGCCAGCAACGATCCAAGCAGAGAGCGAAGAGAAGACAGCGAAGAGGAGACTCTAACAGCTCTGTGCTACTCCTTTTATAAACCCCGGGCAAAGGGTGGGGTGATGACCAGAAAGCGACACTCTTTGGCCCGAATCCTGCTCCTCTATTGGGCCACAGTGGCCATAGCCACGCCCTGCCAGGCTCCAGGACCGGATACCGTCTCAGTTGCCCACCCGCTTCGGCACGGGTTGGAGCTCCTGACTCAACATCGGGCATGCTCCCTGAGCCGGCACCCCAGCCCTGAATATGCTCCGAGTGCAGTCTGAATTTCGAATAGCAACGAACTTTGCTTCATGAGCCAAAATGCACACCCGGGCCCCTGAACCAAACTCCCGGATCGCCCTTCTCGCGACCCCTCCTTGCCGTGGTCTGCTGACTGGATGAGAGTTGTATCAATTCCGGATGCTCACTCAAGACGTCCCTGGTGAGATATGGTCGAGATCTTAACATCTTTTGCGTGGTCAAGCATCGCGTGGCTCTGAGGACAATTTGAGTTGTGCGGTGCTCCTCAAGAATAGAGTGGCAAATTGTGGTGATGCAGGGGTATGAGGGGGTACAGGAATATTTTTCCCGTGTGCGTTTGGCGTTTCTGGTCAAAATGGTGGGGTTTGGTGAGCGAGGTGTGAAACAAGGTGAGGTGCCGGTTGGGAATTGGCACGGGTGGTATAGTGGGTCGTTGTGTGGTGGATCCTTGCCATGGGAGGCATCATGGTGTGCTAATTATCAATTGCCTATTGAATGGTGTGTGTGCTTGCATGCTGGTTTTGTACGATGGCTAAAAGAAAAGGGTTGGAGTCGGAATCAGAATATGAATTTGAGATAATTACTAGACCTAACTCCAAGGCCCACGCATGCACTTCATCCCGTTAACCCACGAGACATGAGAAGACCAACGACACGAAGACTAATTAAATAACTGCCTGGGGATCACTGTATTTTGGGTGCCATTGCCTTGGAGGCATGCGGTTTTGTAGAACCGCAACAATATTTAATTGAAAATAACAAATGATTGCATTTTTTTGTTGCAATTATCTTGTCATACATATTTTATCTGAGATTATTTGTTCTTAAAGATTCCATTGTATTAGGTCTAGGTATGTACAATGACATGCAAAAGTATTCACCCCCTATCAATAATGCCATATTTAGATGAATTACAAATTATGTAGGAAAAACACAGTTTTTCAAAATGAACTTTTTTTATTCATCACTGAAGAGATCAAACTGAACACTGTTATAATTGAAGAAGGTTACATGTCAGGAATACCTGCAAATCAAAATTCACTAGTTGTAAAAGTATTCAGGCTCTCAGGTCAGTATTTGGTGGAAGCACCTTTGGCAGCAATAACTGCTTTGAGTCTTTCTGGGTAGGTCTCTACCGGCTTTGCGCAGTGAGATGGTGAAATCTTTGCCCATTCTTCAAGTGAAAATTGCTCTCGTTCTTCCAAGTTTGATGTTCTAGTTCTTATTCAGCCAATCCAGTGTGACTCAAGCTTTGTGTTTCAGATCATTGTCTTACTGAAATGTGAATCTCCTACCCAGTTTTCAGATTCATGGCTGACTCGAGCATGTTTTCATCAAGGATTCACCTCTACTTTGCACCATCCATTGTCCCTTCTATCCTGACAAGTTTGCCAGTCCCTGTTGATCAGAAGCAGCCCTATAACATGATGCTGCCACCACCATGCTTGATAGTAGAGATGGTGTTGACTGGGTGATGTGCAGTGTTAGCCTTGTGCCAGATGTAACGCTTTGAATTTAGACTGAGAAGTTAAATTTTTGTCTCATCTGACCACAAAACCTTTCTCCACATACCTGTCGTATCATTTAAGATGCTGTTTTTCAAACTCCATATGAGCATTTAGATGGCTTTTTCAGTCATGGCTTATTTATTGCCACCTGACTATAGAAGCCAGCTTGGGAATGGAATATTGTTGATTGATGAACACTGACTCCCATCTCGGACATAGCACCTTGCAGATCTTTCAAAGTCATTGTTTGATTTACAGTGACATCCCCAACCAGTTTCCGACTTGCCCAGCTGCTGAGTTTGGATGGGTGACCTGATCTGTGAATAGTCTTCATGGTATGACACGTCTTTCACTTCTTCATGATGGATTTCACCATATTCAAAGGGATAATGAGCGACGTGGAATTCTTCTTATAACCCTATCCTGAACGGTGCTTCTCCACCACTTTAAGTCTGTCTTCTTTGGAAAGCTCCTTGGTCTTTGTGTCTGCCTTGTTGGTTGACCAAGTGAGTTTCACCTTAACACTCAGAAAAGTGCGGGAGCTTAATTTTAAGTTAAACACTGATTACATTCAGGTGAAACCTATTATACTTGTATTGTAACTTTTTCAAACAAATAATTTGCTCCTGAAGTGATTTTCACTTAATTAGGCAAAGGGTTTGAATGCTTATGCAACTGAGAATCATCTGATTTCTCTGTTAATCTAACTTATTACCTCCACCACCAAAGGTGATGGAGGTTATGTTTTCACCCCTCTCTGTCTGTTTGTTTGTGTGCAGGATATCTCAAAAAGTTGTTGATTGATCCAGATGAAATTGTGTGGACAGGTTGTGTGTGTGACGAGGCCGAACTGATTAGATTTTGCTGAAGAACCGGATCCGGATCTGACGACTAGAATTTTATGTGATTCTTCACCATTGAAAGATCGGGCTAAACTAATATATAGCATGATATCTCAAAAAGTTGTGGACGGATTCGGATGAAATTTTATGGACATGGGTGTGTGGCAAGGAAGAATTGATTCAATTTTGGTGAAGATCCGGATCCGGATTCGAGAAGTTTTTTTTTTTTTAAGTGATTCTTCACCATTGAGGGATCGGGCTAAACTAATATGTAGCACAATATCTCAAAAAGTTGTCGACGGATTCGGATGGAACTTGGTGGACATGTTGGGTATGTGGCAAGGAAGAATTGACTCATTTTTGGTGATGATCTGAATGTGGATCTGGATATGGAAATTGTTTAATTTTTTCAGTGATTCTTCACCATTGAGAGATGTGGCCAAAAACGATATAGCACTGCATCACGTGATATTTCAAAAATGTAATGGGCCCGATATGTTCTCATGGATCAAGTATTGTATGGTATGTGCTCTACTAAGTACCCTTCTTGTTCACATTTTTTCGCTTTACCATATTGGTGTCGTTTGTGAAGACTATATATATTAAGTTTGATTTGAAACCATCATGAATTAAGCTTTGGTGGCATCAAAATGTGAAAACTTAGGAGGGGGGTGAATACTGTTACGGTTCTGTGAAACTGGCACTCCCTAAGGCAATCGCACACAATGTATGGTGGTTCCTGAGATAGTTCTTTCATTCGTATTTGTTTTAGGTAGCTCTTTCCTTATGTGTAATGGGTTTATAGGTCAATATGCGTTGGTAGGTTTTTATGCCCCTTCTTTACCTATCTTGCTTTGCTGCACACACAAACCACTCCTTCCTTCATGCATGCATGCACACCAAAGATAATAGCAACAGGAACAATTCATTTGCACACGTGCACCATTTTCTGTTTGAATTGCGTGCCATTGCCCAACGAACACTTCACCTCAACCTTCCCCATACTCGAACCCCAACGCCACAACATTTCAAACACCATCAAGATTCCTTTGTTATAATCATCACACCTTCTGAACCATAATCCAAACTTGTTTACATTCACATTACATTACCACAACAAACAACCACAACCATGGTGCCTCAACCACCACGAACCACCACACCGTAACTCGCTGCTGCCACAAACGCCTCAACCACAGTCACCACCACAGATGACCACCACTCCCTTTCTGACCAACAGGGGACGGGGGAGCGCAGCATACCATTATTGGCATGTTCAGGCATCCAACTCGGAGTACAAGTGTGTGCTGAACTCCATTCAGCATCATATGGATAGCTTCATTTTATTACGGCCCCCATTGGGTGACGAGCACATGTTTCTTGGCCGGAGAGCACAACCAAATACCCCAACACCATGTTAATCTTGGAGTTCAAGCATGTGTGGGAATTCATGGTGAGTGAGGCCATTTCCGCTGCTGAATCCTCACATTGGCAGAGCTAGCGCTTGGGTAATCGGCCAAATACCCACAGCTTGTCCTCATCCAATGTTAAACTACTCCCTCGCCAGGAAACTATCGTGCGGTGCATTCTCCACAGAAGTGCAATCACAGCTGAATGGTGAGATATACACATGGCGAAACTTTGGTTTGGTGGTGAGAGGCAGAATGGAGCTCAGAGCGGAGTGCTGGGCGAGGAAGAGATTCAGGCACCATGCCAAGCATTGTCATTAGAGCCAACAGCGCCAAACACTTACAGACTTGCTTACATGTTACTAGGCTATCTTCTCACATGTTCGTCTTCTTTTTTTTTCTGTCTCGTCTGCTGTGGACGCATACTCAAAAAGGAGCATCAGTGATCACCCAGGCAAATCCTGAATGGTTGTCTCTTCCAAGGCAGCCCCACTGATACGCACCTTTTATGATTCCCTCTTTGCACCTCATTTGCCCTCACTTATACATCACCACACCCTCCTCCAATCCCCCCCTTGCAACTCCTCTCAGTGATTGTGCTGCGCCGGCCCATCGACCTCGCTTGGTGAAAATAGGTCGCCAACGCCTCGTACTTTCTCTTATCTTTCTTGCTTTCTAATTTTCCTCGTGAGTGTTTCTGATGTTAGCATAGATTAGCCTGAAGAAGTATTTGATCGGTTTAGCCCTGCCTTGTGTCTTCTCTTTTGTATATAATTGCTTTTCTTTTTCCGCACCTCACCAATCCTTGCTTCTTCCCTGCCTTATGTATTTTCTGTAATAAATCCCCTGCCGATTGTACACATACCTTTCCTCGTCCTTTTAATAATAAACTGCTTGTATTATATATGTACCCAGTTCGTAGCAAATCTTGAACCCCAGCCCTCAACAACACTTTTGCAGGCCACTGTATATCAATATAAAAATTTGTCTTCTAGCACCGAATTTTCCTTTAAGCTCCTGAAGGGAATGCATCCATGTGTTTAATATAGATCCTTGCCAATTAATTGTCAAGATTGTCACCTTTGTATTTTCAGTTGAGGTCACAAGATTTTTTTTTTCTTTCTTTCTTTCTTTTTCTTCTTGACATAGCAATGTTAATGTATGTTGCATGGCCATATGTTCTTTTGTTGCAGAGATTTTTCCATCCACTGCTGAATTGTGGCCTTTCTTTACAGATGTGCGTTTGCTAATACACCCAAGTATCAACATGTGAAGTCTCAGGGTGGCTGTATTGTGCGTAAAGATTGGGTTATTGCCTGTCACAAGACAAAACAGAAGCTCCCGTCGAAGAGGTGTTACTTTCTACTTTATATGTCATATTTGTTCTGTTACTAAGGCATTGATTGGTGTGGTATGTGCATGACATTCTTTCTAGTGGCTTTGTCATGTGCAATTTGATGAGCATTGCTCTCACACCTGTAATGTAACTTTGCTGTCTTTCACTTTCACATTCCCATGCATTCAATTTTTTTTACACCGCACATAGTGAAATGACTTTTATTTAACTTTAACTGTTTTATTTTTATTTATTTTTTTCAACAGAAATTAACACCGACTACTCCAAAACGTCACTAACTATTTGTAATTTTGTTTAATTAAACCGTTCTTACAAGGTACCTTTTTGTCGGTGTGGAATCGAGCAGTGAAGATGATGATGAAAGTATTGAAGCACAAAAGGTAAGAAGAACAAGCAATATTCGCTGAGTTGAAGTGTCTCTGCTTTGAGAGCCTGATGCGCAATCGGAGAGGGCTTTTTTCTCATAAAAAATGACGTCCATTGTATGTGAGCTTTTTGAGTGAACATCTGATTGTGTTGCTAGTGATTTTATGAAATGCTTTATAGACACCGCAATATCTTCCAGACAGTTGCACCCACCTGACTGGCATTCAGCTCACTTTCGTAACTTTAACCCACCATCGAGAGATACACATGAACCCTGACTCATTTTTTTGGCTTGATATATATATATATATATATATATATATATATATATATATATATATATATATATATATATATATATATATATATATGACACACACACAAACACAGCACAGTGAGTCAGTCCGGGAAGCCATGAAAACTATATGCCTATTAATCACATCCTGTTCGAACGTGCAGAGCGTCGGTGCTGCCGAAGCATTCTCCTGGGCTATTGGGCATAATCCTGGATGAGTCGCCACTGACCTTAAGATCCCTTAGACCAGTGTTTCTCAACCTTTTTTGTCCCACGCCCCACTTTGATTTTCAAAATAATCGTACGTCCCACCATGATTGGAGACACTACAGTATATACTACATATGTATTCAAAAGGCAAAGCTATTAAAGCGATCATATATTGATTCATTAATTCGGGGTTGACTCAGCCTGTCATCCTTCCGAGGTCGGCGAAATGAGTACCAGTATACTGGGCCGGTGTATACCCCGGTTAAAAGAGGTGTACCATATCCCTGTGTCGTAAGAGGCGACCAGGGTTGCGTCAGGAAGGGCATCCGGCGTAAAACATGTACCAAATCACTATGCAGATCATACGGATGATCCGCTGTGGCGACCCCTATCGGGAGCAGCCGAAAGAAGAAGAAGAAGATATTGATTCATTAATTCTGAAACCTCATGCCCCACCAAAATATTGCCACGCCCCACCTTGAGAAACACTGCCTTAGACCTTAACACCATTGAGACCCCCATTACACCGTTCAGACAGCTTCGACTCTTGACCATTTAGACCACTTGGACTTTCTCATATCACAAATAAATTTCAAATAAATATATCACCACCAATATTAATATGTAAATGCCATTGTCTTTCTTTGTGGCTTTCTGTTTTTTGCTCTTTGTCTTTATTTCTTTCTTTGCTCCTTATGCACGGCCACATCCTTGAAGTAACAAACTCCAAACTCGGGATACAAATACAACTTTGTCGGGGGGGGAGGGGGTTCACAACTTCATACACATACGTCTATTAATTATGTACTATTGGAATGTACTTTTCGACTCTTGAGACTGCTGAGACCCCTTTTACCATTGAATACCCTTTAAGACCCTTAGGACCAATATTGTTATGGATTTGGAAGCCATTTACACACAAACAGACAGCAGTCCCCGTAGCTTAGTTATTTTGATAAGTATGTGTTATAGTTAGAATCCCGCCTTCTGTCTAATGGGAATTTCGTGTGTGCGCTACGAGTTATTTTTTAGTTAGGTTTTTATACAACAATAACGACACCACCCTTACTCAACCCGGTCGCCATTGCCCACGTGTTTTGGCTGACGGCGTGGGCGGAGCCTCCATCACCTCAGATCCGACTCCGCCCCAGAAAGGTGGGAGAAATTCGCGCAGAATTTCTGTTTTCAGAAAGGTGCCCCGCCTACCGTGGGCCTGTCCAATGAGGGACGGCCAGCGGATCGTGCGATGGGACCGTCCAATCAGGAGGCGAGTGGCGAGGAAAGAAACCGCTCCTACCTCAAGAGAGAAGAGGAGTGATTCTGGAAATTGGCTTGGTCTGCGGTCGTGGTTCGAGCGGTCTGCGGTCCTTTGCGGTGGCTCACCGTGGTGGTGGTGACCGAAGAGGAGTGATCGAGGCGACTGCCTAGCGTCTGGAGTGATCGTGGTGACGGCTGAGCGTCTGCTGTCATGGTGGCTTGGTCTCGTTCGTGGGCCGTGGACTTCGGGTCGTGGGTTCGAATCCCACCGTGGTGGTTTTGAGTCGGTGTGACCGCACGAGGTGGGAAGGTACCCCGGCCCGGCCCAACCGAAAATAGACCCACGGGGTCAATTTCGTGTGTGTGTGTGTGTGTGTGTGTGTGTGTGTGTGTGTGTGTGTGTGTGTGTGTGTGTGTGTGTGTGTGTGTGTGTGTGTGTGTGTGTGTGTGTGTGTGTCGGCATCCTGTAAGTAGAAACTGTTAAGTGCTTTTGTTCCTTGTAAATTGTATTTCCTTTATTTGGATAACTCTGCTCCTTTTGTGCTTCCCCTCCCCGATTATTGTTATAAATAAACCCCTGTTAAATGTACCAGCTCGTTTTCTGTGCTTTCTCCCATTCGCCTAGCATGGTGTGGTTTTGAGAATTAGTAAGGCCGTTCATGCCGTAAATTGTTCATTTGGACCGACGGATCTTGGTAACCCCCGCTCGGTTTACACCCGGATCGGGCTTTGTAAACGGTCCGTTCCGCCCAAGGTCCGTCGAGGGTATGGTTTTCCCCGGTAGTTGGACGACGTGGGTATTTAGGTATATTGAAATTAGGCAATTAACCCTACCCCACGCCGTCAAAATATTGGCGACCATGGTCCGCTATGGGACCCATGAACTCTCGGACTTATCCGAGAGTCACGACCAAAATTCCGGGTGTTCGGTGGGAGACGACTCTACTGCCCAGCTCGTGGTCGTTTATCCCCACCGACCCCCGGCCCACAACAATAACACCCGAAAAGCCCCCAGATGACCAAAAATTCCTTGAGTACCCAAAATACCCAATGGATTCAGATGATCCAAAATACCCCAAGGACCCCAAAGACCTATCAGACCCAGATGACCCCTTTTACCTTTTTAACACTTTAGACACCTTTAGATCCCTTCACCCTTGAGATCTTTTATACCCTTTTGACCCACAGAACCTTTCGACCTTTACACAACTTCAGTCCCTTTTAGACCCCTCAGCCTCAGAACTTCCCATCATTCAGACCCCTTGCACCCTTCAGACAGATTAGACCCTTGACCATTTAGAGCTTTAGACCACGTGTGTGTGTTTTTTGTTTTTTTCCTTATGCACGAGTGGCCACACATTTTAAATTGAAACTCCAAACTCGGGGTACAAATATAACTTTGTGTGGGGGTTAACATAGACTATGCGGCCGTGGCCTCAAGTGGGGGTGTGGGGGTGTGGGGGGGGCGCAAATTCTCGGTGTAAAGTTTTAACCTGTAGCATAGGGTTCGGCGATGCGTTGATTATACCGAATATATCAATATAATATTGTTGCGGATTCGCGCCCGCCGGCGTGCGGACGGCCACGTAACTCGAATCGCGGCACGTCGCCCACCGGACGGACAATCCAGTCGTGACCCTCTCGGACTAACGCCGGGAACTAGTCACGGGTGGACCTTTCGGTCTCACCGCGATCGTGCCAATCGGCCCCCGCGTGGGATAGGGTTGCTCGCCAAATTCGACCTACCTAAGTACCCACACGGAGGGTAGACCGGGCGATCGCACCTCGCCGCAGGTCGACTTCGGACACGGGCCACTTTAAGCGACCCGTTCCGTACTATCGGGATAACCGAGCGGTGTTATTCGTCGGCCTCGACGGTTCGATTAATTACACTGAACAACAAAAATTTTTTACTGGAGATGTGTAAAGTGATTTAGACTAATTTGGGTACGCTGATTTCAAAAATCATAACCGTTTTGCTGTATCACGTCAGGATTTTCAGTAACAGAAATATTCCCATTGCCTAGAAGTCAGGATTTCAATGAAATTTACAAAAATTCATTTATTCATTTATTTCATCATGAATGCTTCAAAATTATAGAAATTACAGAAAAACTCCACTAGAATGTAATTAAAAATGCTTTAGGCATTTGGCTTTGCGTTTGTGCTGCTCTGTGTCAGTTTCACGATACAGGAACCAGCAGAAATCGCCCATCATGTTCGGGTTGTGCCGCCCTTGGTAACGCGTCTCCATGAGTGAAATCTCTTGGTGGAATCGCTCGCCGTGCTCGTCCGAGACTGCTCCCAAGTTGTCAGGGAAGAAGTTCAGGTGCTGGTGTAGGAAATGGATTTTCAGGGACATCCTGGAGCCAAGTTTCCTGAAGGACTCCAGCAGCTGCTGCACTATTTCTTCATAGTTGTCCGCGCGCTCGTTCCCCAAGAAGTTGTCCGTCACAGCTTTGAAGCTCCTCCACGCTGCCAGCTCTTTGGGGTTTAGAGTTGTCGGAAAAGTTTCGTCCTTCATAATCTGTCGGATTTGCGGTCCAACAAAGACACCAGCCTTGATCTTGGCCTCCGACAAGGTGTTGCCAAACTTTTCCTTGAGGAAAACCCACGCCCATTCAGATCCATTGCCCGTACAAAACTTTTCATCAAGCCGAGCTTTATGTGGAGTGGTGGAAGGAAAACCTTGGCTGGGTCGACAAGGGCGATATGCTTCACGTTGTGTCGACCAGGTACATGCTCTTTTCGCTCTTCCCAATCTTTCTTCGTCCAGTGATTCTTGTCGTCTCTGCTATCCCAGAGACAAAGGAAGCACATGTATTTCGTGTAGCCTGACTGCAGCCCTAACAACAGCGCCACCACTTTCAAGTCTCCGCAGATGTGCCAGTTGAAGTCATTGTACTTGATGGAATCAAGCAGCTGCCGCATAGTCTCATAGGTCTCTGTCATGCCGAACGCGTGAGCCAGTGGGACTGATGGTTTCTCGTTGCCATTGTGGAGCAAAACAGCCTTCAAGCTGTTCTTCCCCGAGTCGATGAAGAGGCGCCAGTCTGCAGGATCGTGATCACACCCAAGTTCTTTCAACAGACCGTTGATGTCACTGCAGAATGTCATCGTGTCTTCCATCTCAAAGAACTCAGCCATGTCTCTGTGACGTGCTCTGAACAAGGATATCTTGGTGTTAGGTTCAAGTAGATTCCACTGCTGCAGCCTTGATCCAAGCAGCTCTGCCTTCGCCTTTGACAGCGAGAGATCTCTTACAAGATCATTTAAGTCTCCCTGGTTCAGAAGGTGTGATTCTTGAGTGTCGGGTTCAAAAGGTTCATCATCACCATCCTCTTCACCACTGCTTACAGCTATGTTCTGATCAGCTGGAGGTGTTGGAACAGGGTTCTCGTCATCATGAGGCACAGGTTTACGAGCAGAGACACAGTCAGCGTACTTGATGTGACCTTTATTCTTCTTGTTGAAGCCGGCGATGCTTGTGCAGCAGAAATAACAATCATCATGATGATTCTGCGGCTCACGCCATATCATGGGCACCGCAAATGGCATGCTCGCGCGCTTGCCCACCAACCACTGAGTCAAGGTTGTGTGACAGCTTGTGCAGCAGATGTGTGGTGCCCAGCTCTGTTCTTGGTCCCCCACCTTACACCCGAAGTAGTGAAAGTAGGCGGCCTTCATTTTCACTGCTGTAGATATACTTCGCTGTTGATCTTTTTTGGTATACCGACCACAGACATAACAGAAGTTGTCAGGATGATTGGTACAGGAACGCCTACTCATCTTTATCTGAAAGAAAGAAATATAACACAAGTTAACAACAATTGTACGAAATAGACATGTTAAAGACATATGTAAATTTCATTGAAATCCTGACTTCTAGGCAATGGGAATATTTCTGTTCCTGAAAATCCTGACGTGATACAGCAAAACGGTTATGATTTTTGAAATCAGCGTACCCAAATTAGTCTTAATCACTTTACACATCTCCAGTAAAAAAAAATTTTTGAAATTTGTTGTTCAGTGTTATCGGGCGTTTTAGCCCACGACCAACCCTTTACGTGAAGCAAGATGGAGATTCAATAGAGGAAAAGACGAAGCGAAGCGGGAAAACAGTTCAACAATAAGCACATTTATTTCGCGATGAACGGAAAGCATACATATACAATTACACCAAAAGCACATGTAAAAGGAGAAGAAAATGCAATATTACACAAAAAGCAAATGCAACAATGCAGATCTATCCGACTACCGAGCACACGGCAACACTTATACAATTTTACTTCACAGACGGCGCCGACAACACATGTACCCAAAACAAAAGAAAAAGAACCACCCTCAATGATAAGGCGGGCCTGGGGCCGAGACCGGGTCGGGCCTACCCGTCTGATGAGACGCGAAGTGGCGGTGGTGCCTCAACTCCGCGGGCCTCGCGGACAGTGTCTGGTAGGGGGTGTGAAAGGGGCCCCCTTTGTCGCACTATCTCAGCGCGGGGGGGAAACAGGAGGGGGTTGCTGATGCTCGGGGGAAGGAGGATATCACCCTGTCTCGGGTCCCGCGGCGAGCGTCTCCTCCTCGACCTCTGTCGCGTTGCTGGCCTCTCCCTGTGCAGCTCCCGGCACCGACGCGAGCACCCCCTCGTCCGCCTTCGCCGCCGTCACCTCTCCACAGCTCCGTCTACTCGCCCTCTCCGTCTCCTCTCTTGGCTCGTCCCAACTCTTCACTCTTGACTTCTCCCACTTCTTTCCAGCTCCACCGACGACTCTCTTGAACTCCGCACAACTGCCTTTTCTGACGAACGCAGCCGTTTATATAAGCCCCGTGGCTTCGCTCTTTCACCCTTGACCCTTTGCCTCCGACCCTTCACCTCTAACTGGCTCCCCATTGGACCGAGGAAAAGTGGGCGTGAATGCTTTTTGATCCATGAATTTGCATATAGCGACCGCACTCCAACGCCCTGGAGGCGGGGCCAAATCGCCCACGCTCTCCGATTGGACGGAACAAAAGTGGGCGTGAGTCGTTTTTGATCCGTTTTCTGCGGAAAGTCCGTGATGTTTTTGAATATGCTGCTCGGTGCGCGCCCTGCACGAGTCCAGTATCGGTGCCCAGGTGTGGCGCGAGATGGTGTGGATGCGATGGTGGCGAGTTGTGACGGTAATATGTCGTGGCTGTTGTTGTGAAGCGACGTTGTGGTTGGTGGTTGTTGTGAAGTGGCGTTGTGGTTGGTGGTTGTTGTGAAGCGGAGTTGTGGTTGGTGGTTGTTGTTGTGAAGCGGCATTGTGGTTGGTGGTTGTTGTGTGATGGCTGTTGAGACGTGGTTGGTGGTGGTAATAATGGCGGCTGGTCCAAAATAAAGATAGTAAAAGAAAAACGGCTATCCTGAAGAGTCGCAGCCCGACTGAATGACATTTATTCCCTCGAAACAACGGGTTTGGGCCTAAGTACACATATACTTACAGAGATATCTCACCTAAGGGACCTGAATGGTGGTTTGTGAATTTCGTCAACCACACTACCCCCTCCCCTTTTTACAGACTCGTCCCGAGTCGTCAAATTTTCGTGTGCCATCATGTGTAGTTTTCCCCTAGTACATTTTACCTACGGATCCCTGAGTGCGACATTCATGGTATTCGTGTCCCCAAAATAAATAACCTGAGGGCTGAGTAACTACCTAAACAAACTCACTCACACGGACGACTTAAATAAAATTGCCGGCGCTAAGACATACATGCCGGGGGCGCACTCATATTTACAGTACATCTTACCTTAACTTACAAATTTTACACTAAACCATGGCCCAGGATCAATGAACTCTGCAAAAAGAAAGCAGTTAGCAGGGAGCCAGGCTGCTCGCATGCAGTCTCTGGCTCAAAACAATGCAGGTGACAGGGAACGTGGCCGGCTGCTCACACGCAGTCCAAGGCTTCCCTTTTTAACTAAACGCAGTGAACCACAACGGTGCATGGGCTGCACAAACGTAGTCTCCGTGCCAGCTCAAGTGGCACACGCAATGAGCACAACGAATGGATGGATGCAAACACGGTGCACGGGCCGCCACTGCAGGCCCGTGTTGTAGCTGCCAACAGGGCAGTTCTTGCAGCTTGCAAACTGTTGCCTTGATCCTGGCGCACATGGAAATGAACAGGGGGGGGGGGCAAAGCAAAAATTGAACGGGGCTGGTGAACGTGGGCAGTGGGCATGGCATGGCATGGCATGGCAAAGGCAGCAGGCAAACACAGCCTGCAGAACCAGGCCGTTGCAGGCAAACACAGCCGGCAGACGAACTGGCCGGCACAGGCCTTGCAGAAAGCAGCTGCAGATGATCCGGCCGGCACAGGCCTTGCAGCAACACAACAGCTGCCGATGAAGTGGGCCGGCACAGGCCTTACGGCAAAACAGCCAGCAGATGAAGCTGGCCAGCCTTTGCCGTTCAGTGGAGGTTGGTGGAGGGAGTGCGGTGGTGCTGGCCACTCGGAAGGCGGGCTCGGACCTACGCTACGGTCTCCCTCCCAACCTATCGCCTTTGCCTGTCATTGTCTATACCCACTCCCTTAATTTGTCCAAACCCCAATTTAGCCCCAACTTATTTTTTTATTGTTTTTATTTTTACTTCCCCACTATAAATCGTCCCCCTAACCCCCTGTACTGTCCTTGTTCGGCTAGCCTACTCCCAACCCCTACGTTCCCTTCCCGGAGGGGAATAAGGGAGAGCTAACGTCCTGTGTCGAGGCCCAACGAAGCCTCAGGATGGCCTCCCCAGAGTTCAGCGATCTATAACCAAAGTGGGTCCAGCGGCCCACAACGAGAGCGAGGGGATGGATGGTGCGGAGGGGTACACTTCCTATCTACCCTATCCATTTAACTGTTAAACTACCCCGGGGCTTTCAACAAGCGCCTCTCGCTTAAACTATTGGTTCTATCAACCCAGATTCCCGTCGCCTGTGTTGGTGTCCTCACAATTTCGGGCCTCGCCCCCCAATTTTCTCTCCGTGCCCTCACACGGTCTCATGGCTGGGACACGTGGCTCCCTTTGGCAGGCACGACCCTCTGCCGAATCTCCCGCTATGGCAACCCCGGGCACTACACTGCCTCCGAGCCTACCAGCTCCCTAACACCGGGGAGTGCCCCCCATGGCACCTCCCCTGAAACGCACACGTGGCAGGCTGGCTTCCCAGGCCCCTTTCCGAGGGTCACCCTTGCCCACAACGCTGCCCACGCGGCTAATGGCGCCCCGGGCCCCCGCACCAAGCAGGCGCACCCGTGCCCACTACGCTATCACGGCCCCCCATGGGCCCTTGGCCTACCACGGCCGACTAGCCTGGTGCCCGGGGTACCCACTCAGCGATACTCACTTTTCGCAGCCACGCTCCCAGCCCGTCAACAGGGCTCCTGCACCCCTCCAAATGGGTTTCGAGCCTACATTCACACCAACAACAAAACGACCTCCATTTTTCAATTTAACTAACCCCCTAACTCACTCTACACTGACCCCGGGGTCCCTTGGGCGGGAGTCACTCCTCCCCCCAATCACTCATCGCACCATGCATTCCCCATTCGCTCCACTCACACAGACCCGCTGGCCTCACTCACTCAACAAGTACTCACCTCACAACTCACCAACTCTTCAACACACACACCGCTGAACTCTGCCATCCTTCTAACTAACTCGTGCTCCCACGTCGTCCCTTAAACTACAGCACGTTCCATTTAACACTACGTAGCTAAACTACGTCCCCGCTACACATCCACAAGTCTGTCACTGTCTCCAAAATAACTTTTATTTCCCAACCTAAATCTCGCTACAATCCCTCTAACTCATCCATTCCACGGACTCCATGAGGACTTACCCCTGCCCCATGGAGCCGGTCTAGCTAAGCTAACCCTTCCCCCTAACTAGTTTCCATCCTGTACCCTGGTCAAGGGGTCTTCCACCCCTTGCCCAGGAATCCTGTGCACCCGAAAGTGAGGCTTGCTTTTTTTTTTTTCATGCGCAGCACCAGCGCGGCAACTCGCAGCTCGCGCACTTTACACCTGCCAGTGACGTCATGCAGCTGCACGTGTTCCTCGTCCCTCCTTGGACGGTACCATCCGGCAGGGATACCCCTCCTGCCGGATTCCAACCCCACGTGCAGCCATGATGTCACCGTGCGCATAAAAAAAAATACAAGCCCCACGTCTCGAGGGGTTCCCCACGCGAACACATGTGCTTTGCCCGTTGGAGCTTAACACACACGATCGCGTGGAGAACCCGTCCGGTCCAAATCCGTAATCCTGCCTAAACTTTGTCCGTCCGCGGGATCGGCAAATCCACTGCTGGCGTTTCCGGACCGGGACTTCACTCTCGCAAGCGAGCACGTGGGGGCCTCGTGCGTTGCACAGCACGGACCTCGTGCTCACTGCTGGGTGAACCCGGCACGGTGCGCAAATCATCTACAGCCGCTACTCGGCTTTCTTTCCTCACATGTCGCCGTCGTTGCCATTCGACACACGCACACCTGTGTGTTACGACGCTCACACTCCATTCCATTACATACACACCGGGAGACGCGGCTGCGTGCTCCCGCATGCCAACCGACATCTCCCTCACATACCGCTCTCTCACACACACGGTCTCCCTTGCATAAACCATACCACTCACACGTGGTGCTCCATTCACTCGCGGCCTTCCACTCACTCGTGCCTCACTCATACACCGTGCCTCACTCACACACGCGGGGGCACTCAACCGCGGTGTTTCATCCACACACCGTGCCTCACTCATACACCGTGCCTCACTCACACACGCGGGGGCACTCAACCGCGGTGTTTCATCCACACACCGTCCCTCACTCACACACGCGGGGGCACTCACCCGCGGTTCCTCATCCACACTGGCCGTTTCATCCACACACACGGCCTCTTCCACACACGGTGCCTCATCCACACACGGCGTGCTGGGAAGCACGTACTCCGGCACCATCGCCACCACACCACTCACACACGGGGTCGCTTCCACACACGGGGACGCACTCACGCCTTGCATCACACACACAGGGACAACCACACTGGGGATTCGTGTCCCCACAAGGGTCTCCGGGGCTTCTGTACCCCCCAAGCTCTCCGTGCACTTGTCCACAGCACTCCTCCCCTCAAACTCGCAAAGCACGACCGAACCCACCTGGTCGTGACTCGCCTCAAGGGGGCATACTCCCTCCCCTCGTTCCTGGAGGAGGCCATCCCGCTGCTCGCACTGGGTCCCTACACGCTCCGCGAGCTCACCCCCATTATCCTCCACTACCTCCGTGTGTGTGTGTGTGTGTGTGTGTGTGTGTGTGTGTGTGTGTGTGTGTGTGTGTGTGTGTGTGTGTGTGTGTGTGTGTGTGTGTGTGTGTGTGTGTGTGTGTGTGTGTGTGTGTGTGCGTCACTTACCCCGTCTTCATCGTGCAGTCTTCCCTCTATCGTTCCCATCTCCCGTGTCTCTGCCAATCAGTCACCTCTTCACCCTTTACCTCCCTTGTCTCTACTATTTTTATTTCCTTTGTCGTCACCTCGTGTCTCGTCTCGCACGTTTTGGTCTCCCCATTTAATTTTTCCCTTTCGGTCACCGTTGCACCCCCTCCCAGCTCGTTCGCTCCTACACATGGAGTCGCCATTTTTAGCTCCCTGCTAACGGCCTTCATGCCCGCTTGCAGGCATCGGCCCATGTTCTGCGTCTCACCCCGCAGCTTTTTAGTTTCTTCCTTCATGTGCTTGTTCATTTGCTGTGTATTCGCATCCATCTTTTCGTTCATGTTCGCATTTATCTTCGCTGTCATTTCCGCATTCATCTTTTGTGCATTCGCATCCATCTTCGCTGTCATTTCCGCATTCATTTTGCCAGCATGGTGAATAGCTGGGCCATGTCGGGTGCGCTTGGGTGAGCCGTTTCGGCAGGGGTTGGGGAAGGGTTTTGGTGGAGAGGGGGAGGGGAGGTGTCATACACCGCGGCCGCTGCCGCACCCATTTCGGGCTCTGGGTTCAGTTGGGCGAGTTCGTTTTCCTGTACAACCAACATTTCCTGCACGGGGATTTCATCCTGAGCCATGGATTCTACACATTCTACATCCATTTCTAATACCCCCGGCTCCCGCTCGCCTTGAGACGCCATCTTGCTTCTCTTAAAGGGTTAATTTAGCTCGCTCGTAATTTGGAGGGAATCGGGGGTCGCTCCTCTCACCCCTGGACCGATTCCCGGGAATTTAGCTGGAGACAGGAGAGCCCGTTTTCCCGTTCCCCAATACCAGTGCCGCGAGGAGGGCGATGAGTTTATATCGCACGACCTGACACCAGTGTTGCGGATTCGCGCCCGCCGGCGTGCTGACGGCCACGTAACTCGAATCGCGGCACGTCGCCCACCGGACGGACAATCCAGTCGTGACCCTCTCGGACTAACGCCGGGAACTAGTCACGGGTGGACCTTTCGGTCTCACCACGATCGTGCCAATCGGCCCCCGCGTGGGATAGGGTTGCTCGCCAAATTCGACCTACCTAAGTACCCACACGGAGGGTAGACCGGGCGATCGCACCTCGCCGCAGGTCGACTTCGGACACGGGCCACTTTAAGCGACCCGTTCCGTACTATCGGGATAACCGAGCGGTGTTATTCGTCGGCCTCGACGGTTCGATTATTTATCGGGCGTTTTAGCCCACGACCAACCCTTTACGTGAAGCAAGATGGAGATTCAATAGAGGAAAAGACGAAGTGAAGCGGGAAAACAGTTCAACAATAAGCACATTTATTTCGCGATGAACGGAAAGCACACATATACAATTACACCAAAAGCACATGTAAAAGGAGAAGACAATGCAATATTACACAAAAAGCAAATGCAACAATGCAGATCTATCCGACTACCGAGCACACGGCAACACTTCTACAATTTTACTTCACAGACGGCGCCGACAACACATGTACCCAAAACAAAAGAAAAAGAACCACCCTCAAGGATGAGGCGGGCCTGGGGCCGAGACCGGGTCGGGCCTACCCGTCTGATGATGAGACGCGAAGTTGCGGTGGTGCCTCAACTCCGCGGGCCTCGCGGACAGTGTCTGGTAGGGGGTGGGAAAGGGGCCCCCTTTGTCGCACTATCTCAGCGCGGGGGGAAACAGGAGGGGGTTGCTGATGCTCGGGGGAAGGAGGATATCACCCTGTCTCGGGTCCCGCGGCGAGCGTCTCCTCCTCGACCTCGGTCGCGTTGCTGGCCTCTCCCTGTGCAGCTCCCGGCACCGACGCGAGCACCCCCTCGTCTGCCTTCGCCGCCGTCACCTCTCCACAGCTCCGTCTACTCGCCCTCTCCGTCTCCTCTCTTGGCTCGTCCCAACTCTTCACTCTTGACTTCTCCCACTTCTTTCCAGCTCCACAGACGACTCTCTTGAACTCCGCACAACTGCCTTTTCTGACGAACGCAGCCGTTTATATAAGCCCCGTGGCTTCGCTCTTTCACCCTTGACCCTTTGCCTCCGACCCTTCACGTCTAACTGGCTCCCCATTGGACCGAGGTAAAGTGGGCGTGAATGCTTTTTGATCCATGAATTTGCATATAGCGACCGCACTCCAATGCCCTGGAGGCGGGGCCAAATCGCCCACGCTCTCCGATTGGACGGAACAAAAGTGGGCGTGAGTCGTTTTTGATCCGTTTTCTGCGGAAAGTCCGTGATGTTTTTGAATACGCTGCTCGGTGCGCGCCCTGCACGAGTCCAGTATCGGTGCCCAGGTGTGGCGCGAGATGGTGTGGATGCGATGGTGGCGAGTTGTGACGGTAAAGGTCGTGGCTGTTGTTGTGAAGCGGCGTTGTGGTTGGTGGTTGTTGTTGTGAAGCGGCGTTGTGGTTGGTGGTTGTTGTGAAGCGGCGTTGTGGTTGGTGGTTGTTGTTGTGAAGCGGCGTTGTGGTTGGTGGTTGTTGTTGTGAAGCGGCGTTGTGGTTGGTGGTTGTTGTGTGATGGCTGTTGAGACGTGGTTGGTGGTGGTAATAATGGCGGCTGGTCCAAAATAAAGATAGTAAAAGAAAAACGGCTATCCTGAAGAGTCGCAGCCCGACTGAATGACATTTATTCCCTCGAAACAACGGGTTTGGGCCTAACTACACATATACTTACAGAGATATCTCACCTAAGGGACCTGAATGGTGGTTTGTGAATTTCGTCAACCACAACAATATTGTTGTCTGTTTTGTCTGTTTTGTTGTTGTTAGGGGGGGGCAGTGTACCAGGGCATTTTTTCAATTTAAGATTTTAAAACCATGAATCGTATAATTTCGTGATAATTTTAGCTTGCTTGATATTTGGTGTGTTGTAATTCACCATACTTTTGTAATCCCTTCGTGTTTTTTTTTTTCTTCAAGATATTTGATTAAATAGAGTGTGTTTTGCTGTTGCTACAAGTTTTTTTGATAAACAAGTATCGTAGTTTTGCAAAATTCTAATTGTTAGAATAGTTCTCCAGAAATTTAATTTTCATTATTTCCTCCACAACAGACAGTGAGCTGTTGGGATAACATGCACATCATTTAAATTCCTGACTCAACTCTAAGCTGTCATTCTGGTACTTTGTATGCAGGGCGTTACAGCGCTGAACTAGAACAGCACTCGGTAGAGTGCATACTCCCACCAGGCTGAACAGATTGTTTGTTTCCCAGTGATAAGGATCTGCACGGGACCTTAACCAAAATATAATTGGCTTGTTCTTGTCACCGACACAACTCATCCACCAAGTTTTGTTTTGCATCAAAATCCATCCATAACTTTTTGAAATATTCTTCTGTGCAATACTGTATATCGTTTTTGGCCATGATTATAATATATTTTTTTTGAATAGAGTAGGTAATTGTTAAGCAGAACCATGATTAAATTCTATTTTCCAGTCCTGATCGATGGTGGGACGGCACACTGTATGAGCAGCATAGCTGAACTCGAGAAATTATGCATACCACCAGATTGGTGTTGAAAACGTGACGATCAAAAGCTGCTGAAATTTTCTTTTCGCTTTGCATAGATTTTGATATGGACTTGCAGTCGGATGTTTTCAAAAGCTAAAACATAGGAAGCAACCATTAACAAATCGACTTTATTTTATATTTTTGATTGCTCTTATTTTATATCTTTGATTTGATTGCTTTTAAAGTTTTGAATGCTTCTTGGCTGGAATTGATCCGGGACAGGTTGCCCGCCGCTCCAGCGCAGGATGCGGAAATGTCCACAGAGCAGCCATAGCAATGGAACTCGCATCAGTGAGGGCAACGGAACAGAGCGAGGGAACTGCTCCAGTGATGACATTCACAACAGCTCTGATGTCATCGCCTTTGGCTTTCTACTCTGTGGGGATGGGGAAATTAATAGGCAGTGGGTGCAATGTAAAGTATGCTGGTGGTTACCTCATTAATGACCCTCTCAGGGGTCCTCTTGCCGGTTCAGACAGTCAGGGACAGATCTCCTGACTTCCTTAACCTAGACAACCTCTAACGCAAACAACACTGCCTACAAAAACAGAACAGCTTAAACTAAAGGAAATCCTTGATGCAGCTGAAAATGGTCTATCTTATGTGAACACACAGTCCATTTCTACCTGCCTTTTATCTCACATAGGTAACAATATATTTTGTTTGTTCATTGTAAACTCAAACATACTGGTTTTCAAGTTTGCTGAAACGATTTTTTTCCCTCTCTACCATTCATCACAAAAAGACAGTCGAGGAAGAACAAGATGATGTGAACAATGAACAGAGCAGCGATTCAAATGGAAAAACTCACAGGTTGTGTTTCCCATTTTCCTATAAATTTTGCATTGAACTGCCCCCATCCCCACCAACTTTCTCTCCCACTTTCCATACATACAGATCTAACCAAATGAACTTGCTTCTTAGAAATTGGGTGAGTTTTTCAGTTTGGTGAGAAACAACTTTATACCAAAGTCACATTTTCTTTGAAATGCAGACATTTGATTTTCCACAGTAGAAATTTGTTAAACCATTTCCAGTGCCAGCATGCTAAATCAAGGTTGGGGGGTGGGGGGGACAAAATAAAGAAATACTTGGAGGAAAAAAGGATATGGTGGGGAAGAATGAGAGCAAGGACTCTTCTATGAGCTTTGACTCTGCATGCAAAAAAGGGGGAGGGGAAGAGGACATAGGGGTGAATAAGTTGGATACACTGGAAACTCTCAATCACAAGAGTGGAAGGGAAAACTGGGAAAGAGTAGAAATGGAACAAAAAAAATGAATAGGAATATGAGGGAGCGAGGGGGGTGGGGGCCCGATAACCTAAAATCCAGAAAGAGGTGTGCTTGGCAAGGGTTAATTAGGGTAGAAAAGATCATGGTTATGGGTGGGTAGCTGGAGGGAAGAATGTCTTGAAGGTTGGGGTGGGAGATGGGTTGAAGGAGGAACAAATGAGTGGAGGTGAGCAGTGATTCTGAAGTTTTGGGAGTTTCACTTGAAGGAGGTTGTGGTTTATCATGTGCACCCTGCAGAAACATGGGAGTAGAAGGGGAGGACAGAACATGGGAGGAATAGAACATGTAACACCAGAAAAGGGGCATTGAATGGCATAGAGACCACCGACCTGTCTGCGATGTGAAAGTAATAGACCAAGTGACTCAGTTTCATCGTGGGAGATACCAATGAGTTTGGAAGCCTTCATATCCACGGTGTCAAGCTGAGCAAGGTGTGAAGCAGGGGCACCAACCCAAAGGGGAGACTGCAGGGTACTCGATCTAGTTGCAGATGAAGGCTTTGTAAGTAGATAAAAGTTCAAATATGCCAAGGAAAGACTTTGAATGATGGAGGATGCTCAGTCGGTGTCTAGCTTTGTAGAATGACATTGATATGTGGTTTACCCAAGAATGATCATGGATGATGGACCCAAAATTTGAGTGACTGAACTTCTTCAAGAGGTTTGTTAAGTAAGTAGATGGGATTATTCACCAGACTGTCCTTTCGGAGAGACACGGTGTGTGAGATTTGTCAGAATTTAGACATTCCAAGTGTTTGACCATATTGTGATAGCATCAAGGTTTATGGAGAGGGAAGAGACTGCTGCCTGCTTATCTGAAGCAGAGAGCATGGAGTTAACAGATATTCAGAAAGATCATTCATAAAGTTTAGGAACAGGGCATGGCTCAAGACACTGCCTTGGGGCACTTTGGCCTTGATATGTCGAGGAGATGAGTGGATCATGGAACCACTTGTTGATTACAAGAGCTGAGGAAATTTGCAAATCAGGAGAGGGGGTTGTCATGGTTTCATCGGCAGAAGGCTTGAAGAGTAATGTGGAGTGCCAAACTGTATTAAATGCTCGAGATATGTACAGAAAGACTGCCCTGATCTCGTGTCTCAGGTTAAGGGTCTCCATTCATTGTTGGAAGAGCAGAAGCAACATGTCTGAGGGATAGTGGCCCGGTCTGAATCTGAACTGCTGGGCTGAGATCAGGCCATTAGAGAAAAGGAAGTATTTGTTGTAATTTGCGATGATGGATTCTATTACCTTGCTGATGCTTGGAAGTAAGCGAATAGATCTGCAGTTAAGAGCGGAGATCCACCAAGTTTATGTAATGTAGTTATTATTGTTTTGTATGCAGCCTACAGCTGCTGGGTACATCATTTCTGAAAGTGTGGCTGTGCCACTGATGCAGTGCCCCTGTTACCAGGAAGCTGGGACTCATTTTGCTGACCTCGGAAGGATGACCGGCTGAGACAACCCACCTGATGTTATTTCATTGGCATGACAGAGGCTCAAATTCAAGACCCGAAAGTCTTAAGCCAGCCACCTTAACCGTTAAGCCAACCCCAGGCTTCGTTTTTTGGGGTCCTCGGGGTCTTGAGCTTCAGAAACCGTGGTCCTATTTTTATATCCAGTATACTGGTTCACCTACTCCCTATGGGCGTGACTTGGAGGGTCATATTATTATCCTCTGGGGTATATAGATTACAGTTTATATCATCTCAGGACCATTATTCTGTGGTGGACGTGATGAGCATATAGAATGCCTCAAGGATGTCAGGACTCCACCAGATTTCTTTCAGTTAAAGTGTTAAACAGCAGTAGCGACTGTTTAAAAAGGCAATCATACATGTTTGTGATTTTTAATTTTTTTTACTTTGGTGGACCTCTTCTTCTCCCTCCTCTTCTTCCTGGGGTTTTCCCCATGAAACACCAGCAGAAGCTATTTATTCATGTTAACACAGCATTTGTTCAAGGAGGAAAAGCCCCTTTGGAGAGGGGAGGGGAGAGGGGGGATAATACTGAAGGACCAATTTTGTGATCCTCCTAGCGGTCGCGTCACGTTTTTCTCGGTACTGTGACCTGGACTGAAAGAAACTTCGTACCTGTAAGAGTGCATCACACATCGTGCCAATAGTCAAACTTCAACTCTGAAGCAGAATAAACACTTTTCGTTTTACATTCGTTCACATGGCGACGTGTGACGTCACCGCTGAGAGGCATCAGGACGTCATGACATCATCGGTCATTCGCTGACGTCATTACGTCTGTCATCGACAGACCATCACTGCTGAGAGGTGTAATTCCACTCCTCGAAAATAGCGTCTGCAATGTAAAACCCTCTTCTGCACATGCTGACTACCTCAGAATGTGAATTTGACACAAAAAAAATGTAACAAGAAACATTGTATCTTCTATATATTAATACTGAAGGACCAATTTTGTGCTCCTCCGAGCGGTCGCGTCACGTTTTTCTCAGTACTGTGACCTGGACTGAAAGAAACTTCATACCTGTAAGAGTGCATCGCACATAGTGGCAATAGTCAATTTTCAACTCTGAAACAGAATAAACGCTTTTCGTTGAGACAGGGGCGAGGAGTGAAGAGACGGGGGCAGGGAGTGAAGAGGCGGGGGGCAAGGTAAGCAAATTTTTGGGCGGGGGTAAGCAAATTGAAAGCGGGAAATGGGGTGGGGGTGGGGTGAATTAAGCAGGGTTGAATGTGAGGGGTGGACAGGGGGGCGGGGGCCCGGGGGCAAGTGGAGCGGGGAATCAAGAGACCAGTGTGTGTGCGGCGGAGGCGGGGCCGGGGTAATTAAATTTTTGGGCGGGGGTAAGCAAATTGAAGGCGGGGGGGGATGGGGCAGGGGTGAGGGATGAGTAGTCGGGGGCAAGCACACCCTGTCCAGTCCATGTCCCTCGAGTATAGGTGAGCTGGTGAGGGTGGTTGAATGAACGGAATCCGTCTGTGACGGGGTTTCAGCTAGTTAATCTTAATATTGTTTTGAAATAACATTAATGTTCTGCTATTATCATTCGTGTTGTTTTTGAAGTGGCCTTGGAAAAACAACACGATAAGCGATCTTAATGTGGATATACACCTCAACACGGAGCTCATTCAAGGAACTAATCTCCCTTGGCAAGGAGGGGAGTGGGGGGAAGTTAAATCGCTACAACCTCCACTCTGTCATGTCACCCTTGGTCCCCCGTCATGTTTGGTTGTGATTGGATAAGTAATCACCGAATGTATTTCGGTCAAAAAAGTCAGACAGACACAAAATTGCGTATTTTAGAAAGATGGACGAAGAAAGACTGCCGAAGCAACGATGGGGGTGTGTACAGATTGCAGATTTTCTTTTTCAATAAAAGAAGACTTCTTGAGATTGTTTTTTTGTAGCCTGTGAGAGTATTTGTTTTTTGTAACATTTTGAAGCATCACACATTCTCTTAATGATCATGGAAAAAAATCCAAGCCTGCAAATAACAGCATGTTTATTCACATGTTAAGCAAAAACAAACAAGCAAAGTTTTATAGTATTATGATTTTGAAATGTTCTACAGATCCAATGTGTGGATAGTAGAATTGGTCAAGCAGGGAAGCTTTTATTCTTATCGTTATTTGTGATAATTGGTATAAATGCTCTTCAGTTTCAGTATTAATGATTGACAGTGATTTTATTGGTTGTAAAAATCAGTAGTGAGACACTAAAGTATTGTTATGATAAAAGGAGCAAATTTAGTCAATATCACTGGTGGGAGTCAGATTCTTGTTTTTTGTTGTATTTTTTTTTTTGCCATGTTTATTGGTCATTTTGAAATCGACACTTCATGGATGGATTTTCAGAAAACAAGAAGTTGATCCTGAAAAAGATCCCTATGAAGGAACCACAGATGAAAACACTGATAACGAAGCAATGGAAATGGATGGCATTGATGATTCTGAATTGTCAATACCAGAACTTCCAGGTAAAAAAAAAGTCCTTTTTTATATTTTTAGCGAGACGTGGCTCGAAGAGAGCTCAGCGTTGTTCTTCTTCTTGTTGTTTATTTTTATTTCATTGTTTTTTCAAACATTTGTTTTCAATGTTATTTTGGATTTGTTTGCTAAATATTTATTTAACCTTTAATCCCTAAAATGTTTGCATTTCAGATTTTTTCACAGGAAAACACTTCCTATTGTATGGGACATTTCCAGGCAATGAAGGGCGGATGTTGTACAGATATATAACTGCATTCAATGGGTTTGTATCCTGTGCATTTTAACAATCAACTCACCGTTTTACCTTTACTGCAGTATAACTAACTCGATAAACTATGTTCCTATTTTGGTGCTATAGTAACTCAGGAGTCTCCTGATGGCATTGATCCTTTTGTTCGGATTTTCTTGATGGCATTGATCTTATTAATTCTTTTTATCCCAACGCTTTGAAAAAAAAAATGCTAAAAAATGGCTAATGTCCAGATGTCATATTCCAAGTGTTTAGTTGATGCATATTCCATCTCAAAATTTGATAGTGGGTTATTCCTGGTGGAACTTTGCCATCTTTAAACTTTGCTTTAGTTGGGAATCGTAGGGATTTGGAATGGCACACCATTCACTCTGGTTTTAGTCTTACTTTCCACACTTTGTATCATTGGGAGATGTGTAACATTATGTTACTCAAGAAAATTATTTGCTTGATTTGTATTAGCAGATACGGTGTCAGTTTTGCTTTTATGCTGAATGCCAGCACGTAGAATCCGTAGATCCTCAAATACGTCAGTTTAATGATGAGAATTATCCAAAAAAAATGCAAATGAACAACTCTCCATAGTGCAAGACATATACTATTTTGAAAGTGTGTGTGTGTGTGTGTGTGTGTGTGTGTGTGTGTGTGTGTGTGTGTGTGTGTGTGTGTGTGTGTGTGTGTGTGTGTGTGTGTGTGTGTGTGTGTGTGTGTGTGTGTGTGTGTGTGTGTGTCCGTCCATTTGACACCTGACCGCCTGAAAAATAACTCTCAAGAGAACCTAACACGTGTAGGCAATTTGTTCATGAATGGACAAGTTACCGATTCCTAACTCAAAGGAATGATAAATAATGTGTTTTTTTTTTTTTGTTTTTTTTTTGTATACCTTGGTCGAGGCTCGTATGAGAGCTAACACACAACTCACAGCAAGGAGGCATGAGACAAGAGGGGCGGGAGTGGAAGGGACAAAACAGTGGGGAACAGACACATTCGGTGAACTGTGGAAGGGAGAGGGATGGGGATGGGACGGGGAACATGGCGAAAAGAAGATGGACATTTCAGGGACTTTCAGGAAGGAAAGCAGGAGAAATGAAGGAAGTGGGCTTGGGTGGATTATCGGGGGTAGAAAAGATCGAGGATTTGGATGGGGGAAGATAAGAGGTGGTGGTGAACAGCTGTTTTGAAAGCCTGGAGGGAAGAATGGGAAAGAATAGAGTGAGGAAGTTTATTCCAAAGGCAGGAAAAAAGAGGAATGAAAGAGTGAAGATGAGCAGTGATTCGTGATTTTGGTAGTTTTACCAGAAGGGGGTTGTTGGCGGACCTTGAGCGCCCTGTGGAAATGTGGTGGGGACAAATCGCAGAGAGAGCAGGGGGGCAAGGATGGAGAGGAGTCGGTAGAAGACAGAAAGACCACCGACCAACCTGCGGTGATTGAGTGAGAGGCCCAAAGACTCAGCTTCATTGCGGGAGATGCCGATGATCTTAAATGCCCTGGTTTCGACAGCGTGAAGCCGAGAAAGGTGGGAGGCAGGAGCACCAGCCCAGAGGGGAGAGCAGTACTCCATCAGGCTACGGACAAAAGCTTTGTAAGTGGTCAGGAGCTCAAGAGGGCCGAGGAAGGACTGAGCACGACGGAGGATTCCCAGTCGGCGACTGGCTTTTGAGGCGAGGTTGGAAATGTGACTTTCCCAGGAAAGGTCATGGCAGATAGTGAGACCTAGAAGCTTGAAAGAAAAGACTTCTTCCAGAGGATTGTTGAGAAAGTGGATGGGGGGGTTTTCTAAACGGTCCTTTCGAAGAGACATAGTGAGAGTGTGAGATTTGACTGGATTGAAAGACATGTTCCACGTGTTGGACCAGTTTGTGATTTTATCCAGATCTGCAGTGAGTGAAGATCCCTTTATTTATATATATATATATATATATATATATATATATATATATATATATATATATATATATATATATATATATATATATATATATATATATATATATGTATATGTATGTATATATATATATATATATATATATATGTATATGTATGTATATATATATATATATATGTATATGTATGCCTATATGTATGTATATATATATATATGTATATGTATGTCTATATGTATATATATGTATATGTATATGTATATATATGTATATATATGTATATATATCTATATATATGTATATATATATGTATATGTATATATATGTATATATATATATATATATATATATATATATATATATATATATATGTATATGTATATATATGTATGTATATATATATATATATATATATATATATATGTATGTATATGTATATATATGTATATATATGTATATATATATATATATATATATATATGTATATATATTGTTGCGGATTTCGCGCCCGCCGGCGTGCTGACGGCCACGTAACTCGAATCGCGGCACGTCGCCCACCGGACGGACAATCCAGTCGTGACCCTCTCGGACTAACGCCGGGAACCAGTCACGGGTGGACCTTTCGGTCTCACCGCGATCGAGCCAATCAGCCCCCGCGTGGGATAGGGTTGCTCGCCAAATTCGACCTACCTAAGTACCCACGCGGAGGGTAGACCGGGCGATCGCACCTCGCCGCAGGTCGACTTCGGACACGGGCCACTTAAGCGACCCGTTCCGTACTATCAGAATAACCGAGCGGTGTTATCGTCGACCTCGACGGTTCGATTAATTATCGGGCGTATTCAGCCCACTACCAACCCTTTACGTGAAGCAAGATGAGGATTCAATGGGAGAAATGACGAAGTGAAGCGGGAAACAGTTCAACACAAAGCACATTTATTCGCGGCACACGGGAAGCACACATATACAATTCCACCAAAAGCACACAGAAAAGAAAAACACAATTCAATTTACACAAAAAGCAAATGTAAAAGCGAAGACACAATGCAGAGCTAATACCGACTACCGAGCACACGGCAACACTTATACAATTCTACTTCACAGACGGCGCCGACAACACATACCCAAAACCAAGGAAAAGAAATACCCTCAAGGATGAGGCGGGCCTGAGGCCGAGACCTGGTCGGCCTACCCGTCTGGTGATGAGACGCGGAGCGGCGATGGCGCCTCAACTCCGCGGGCCTCGCGGACAGTGTCTGGTAGGGGGTGGGAAAGGGGCCCCCTTGGTCGCACTATCTCAGCACGGGGGGAAACAGGAGGGGGTTGCTGATGCTCGGGGTATAGAGGATCTTTATTATCCCGCGACGAGCGTCTCCACCTCGGCCAGGTCGCGCTGTCGGCCTCCCTCGGGTGCAGCTTCCTGCACGACGCGAGCACCCCCTCGTCTGGTGTCGCCGCCTTTCCACAGCTCCGTCCCCTCCGTTCCGACTCCAACGCACACGACGAGCAGCTCCACCGCCCGCGAAGTCTTGACTCTCTGTTTCCGACTCTCCTACTCTCCTACTCTCCGCCTCTCGACTCCTCTCCTACTCTCCTACTCTCCGACTCTCCGCCTCTGGACTCTTCTCTTCCGACTCTCCTACTCTTCTGACTGACGAACACGGTCCTTTTATCAGCCCCTAGCTTCGCCTTTGACCCCCTCCCTTTGACCTTTCACCTCGCTCCCCATTGGCCCGAGAAAAAGTGGGCGTGAAGGCTTTTTGATCCATAAATTTGCATATATCGATGTGTCGTTTTTGAAGCACAAAATCCGTGATTTTGTACACGCTGTTCGGCGCGCGCCCTGCACGAGTCCAACACCGGTACCCACAGGCGGCGCAAGAACGGTGGCGATGCGACGGCTGCGAGGTGTGACGTGAAGGTCGTGGCGGTTGTGGTGAAGCGGCGTTGTGGTTGGTGGTTGATGTTGTGGTTGTGGTGGTAATCATGGCGGTTGGTCCAAAATAAAGATAGTAAAAGAAAAACGGCTATCCTGAAGAGTCGCAGCACGCATAAATGACATGTATTCCCACTCGACAACGGGTTTGGGCCTAACTACACATGTACTTACCGAGATACCTCACCGAAGGGACCTGAATGGTGGTTTGCGAATTTGGTAACCACAACACTACCCCCTCCCCTTTTTACAGACTCGTCCCGAGTCGTCAAATTTTCGTGTGCCATCATGTGTAGTTTTCCCCTAGTACATTTTACCTACGGATCCCTGAGTGCGACATTCATGGTATTCGTGTCCCCAAAATAAATAACCTGAGGGCTGCGTAACTACCTAAACAAACTCACTCACACGGACGACTTAAATAAAATTGCCGGCGCTAAGACAGACATGCCGGGGGCGCACCCATATTTACAGTACATCTTACCTTAACTTACAAATTTTACACTAAACCATGGCCCAGGATCATTGAACTCTGCAAAAGAAAAGCAGTTAGCAGGGAGCCAGGCTGCCCACATGCAGTCTCTGGCTCAAACAATGCAGGTGACAGGGAACGTGGCTGGCTACTCACACGCAGTCCAAGGCCTTCCCTTTTGAACTGAACGCAGTGAACCACAACGGTGCATGGGCTGCACAAACGCAGTCTCCGTGCCAGCTCAAGTGGCACACGCAATGAGCACAACGAATGGATGGATGGACACAAACACGGTGCACGGGCCGCCACTGCAGGCCCGTGTTGTAGCTGCCAACAGGGCAGTTCTCGCAGCTTGCAAACTGTTGCCTTGATCCTGGCGCACATGGAAATGAACAGGGGGGGCAAAGCAAAAATTGAACGGGGCTGGTGAACAGGGGCAGTGGGCATGGCATGGCAAAGGTAGCAGGCAAACACAGCCCGCAGAAGAAGGCCGCTGCAGGCAAACACAGCCGGCAGATGAACTGGCCGGCACAGGCCTTGAAGAAAAGCAGCCAGCAGATGAACTGGCCGGCACAGGCCTTGCAGCACCACAACAGCTGCCGATGAAGCTGGCCAGCCTTTGCCGTTCAGTGGAGGTTGGTGGAGGGAGTGCGGTGGTGCTGGCCACTTGGAAGGCGGGCTCGGACCTACCTACCTGTCTCCCTCCCAACCTATCGCCTTTGCCTGTCACTGTACATACCCACTCCCTTAATTTGTCAAACCCCAATTTAGCCCCAACTTTTTTTTTTTTTTTTTTTTACTTTTATGTTTACTTCCCCTCTATAAATCGTCCCCTAACCCCCTTTATCGTCCTTGTTCGGCTAACCTATCCTGTCACCTAGCCTACTCCCAACCCCTACGTTCCCTTCCCGGAGGGGAATAAGGGAGAGCTAACGTCCTGTGTCGAGGCCCAACGAAGCCTCAGAATGGCCTCCCCAGAGTTCGGCGATCTAACCCAAAGTGGGTCCAGCGGCCCACAACGACAGCGAGGGGATGGATGGTGCGGAGGGGTACATCTCCTAATCTACCCTATCCATTTAACTGTTAAACTACCCCGGGGCTTTCAACAAGCGCCTCTCGCTTAAACTATTGGTTCTAACAACCCAGATTCCCGTCGCCTGTGTTGGTGTCCTCACAATTTCGGGCCTCGCCCCCCAATTTTCTCTCCGTGCCCTCACACGGTCTCATGGCTGGGACACGTGGCTCCCTTTGGCAGGCACGACCCTCTGCCGAATCTCCCGCTATGGCACCCCCGGGCACTACACTGCCTCCGAGCCTACCAGCTCCCTAACACCGGGGAGTGCCCCCATGGCACCTCCCCTGAAACGCACACGTGGCAGGCTGGCTTCCCAGGCCCCTTTCCGAGGGTCACCCGTGCCCACAACACTGCCCACGCGGCTAATGGCGCCCCGGGCCCCCGCACCAAGCAGGCGCACCCGTGCCCACTACTCTATCCCGGCCCCCCATGGGCCCATGGCCTACCGCGGCCGACTAGCCTGGTGCCCGGGGTACCCACTCAGCGATACTCACCTTTCGCAGCCACGCTCCCAAGCCCGTCAACAGGGCTCCTGCACCCCTCCAAATGGGTCTCGAGCCTACATTCCCACCAACAGCAAAACGACCTCCATTTTTCAATTTGACTAACCCAGCTAACTCACTTTACTCTGACCCCGGGGTCCCTTGGGCGGGAGTCACTCCTCCCCCCAATCACTCATCGCACCATGCATTCCCCATTCGCTCCACTCACACAGACCCGCTGGCCTCACTCGCTCACCATGTACTCACCTCACAACTCACCAACTCTTCAACACACACACCACTGAACTCTGCCATCCTTCTATCTGCACCCCCTAACTAACTCGTGCTCCCACGTCGTCCCTTAAACTAGTAGCACGTTCCTTTTAACACTACGTAGCTAAACTACGTCCCCTCTACACATCCAAAGTCTGTCTCTGTCTCCAAAATAATCCCATTTTATTTCCCAACCTAAATCTGGCTACAATCCCTCTAACTAATCCATTCCACGGACTCCATGAGGACTTACCCCTGCCCCATGAAGTCGGTCTAGCTAAGCTAACCCTTCCCCCTAACTAGTTTCCATCCTGTGCCCAGGGTCAAGGGGGTCTTCCACCCTTTGCCCAGGAATCCTGTGCACCCGAAAGTGAGGCTTGTTTTTTTTTTTGTTTTTTTTTTCATGCGCAGCACCTGCGCGGCAACTCAGAGCTCGCGCACTTTACACCTGCCCGTGACGTCATGCAGCTGCACGTGTTCCTCGTCCCTCCTTGGACGGTACCATCCGGCAGAGATACCCCTCCTGCCGGATTCCAACCACACGTGCAGCCATGACGTCACCGTGCGCAAAAAAAAAACACAAGCCCCACGTCTCGAGGGGTTCCCCACGCGAACACATGTGCTTTGCCCGTTGGAGCTTAACACACACGATCGCGTGGAGAACCCGTCCGGTCCAAATCCATTTACCTGCCTAAACTTTGTCCGTCCGCGGGATCGGCAAATCCACCGCGTGCGTTTCCGGACCGGGACTTCACTCTCGCAAGCGAGCATGTGGTGGTCTCGTGCGTTGCACAGCACTCACCTCGTGCTCACTGCTGGGTGAACCCGGCATGGTCCCCGAAACAACTACAGCCGCTACTCGGCTTTCTCTCCTCTGTCGCCGTCTCCGTCTCCATTCCACACACGCATACCTGCGTGTTACGACGCACACAGTCCACACCATTAAACTCACACCGGGAGACGCGGCTGCGTGCTCCCGCATGCCAACCGACATCTCCCTCACATACCGCTCTCTCACACACACGGTCTCCCTTGCACACAGTGACCTTGCACGCGGCCGTTCACTCACGCATGCGGGGGCACTCACCCGCGGTGCCTCATCCACACACCGTGCCCCACTCATACACGCGGGGGCACTCAACCGCGGTGCCTCATCCACACACGCGGGGGCACTCACCCGCGGTGCCTCATCCATACACACGGCGACACTCACACACGCGGTCTCTTCCACACACGGTGCCTCACCCACACACGCGGGGGCACTAACCCGCGGTGCCTCACTCACACTCCGTGCCTCATCCACACACGGCGTGCTGGGAAGCACGTACTCCGGCACCATCGCCACCACACCACTCACACACGGGGTCGCTTCCACACACGGGGACGCACTCACACCTTGCACCACACACACAGGGACAACCACACTGGGGATTCGTGTCCCCACAAGGGTCTCCGGGGCCTCTATACCCCCCCAAGCTCTCCGTGCACCCGTCCACAGCACCCGTCCCCTCAACCTCGCAAAGCACGACCGAACTCACCTGGTCGTGATCCGCCTCAAGGGGGCATACTCCCTCCCCTTGTTCCTGGAGGAGGTCATCCAGCTGCTCGCACCGGGTCTCTACCCAGTCAGCCAGCTCCCCCTCATGGTCCTCCACTACCTCTGTGTGTGTGTGTGCGTCACTTACCCCGTCTTCATCGTGTTGTCTCTCCTCTATTTTTTCTGTCTCCCGTGTCTCTGCCAACTCTTCACCCTTTACCTCTCTTGTCTCAACTATTATTTCCGTTGTCGTCATTTCGTGTCTCGTCTCACACGTTTTGGTCTCCCCATTTAATTTTTCCCTCTTGGTCACCGTCGATTCCTCTGTCACGACCCTCGCCCAACACGCCCCCTGAATTATTTTTTCACCCGCCTCCACCGCGGGCCTGTCAGCCGTTGCACCCCCTTCCAGCTCGTTTGCTCCCACACGTGGAGTCGCCATTCCTATCTCCCTGGTCACGGCCTTCATGCCCGCCTGCAGGCATCGGCCCATGTTCTGCGTCTCACCCCGTAGTTCTTTCATTTCTTTTTTCATTTGCTGTGTATTCGCATCCATCATCGTTTTCACTTCATTTGTGTTTGTATCCATCTTTTCGTTCATGCCTTTCATTTCGTTTTTCATATTCGCATCCATTTTTTCGATCATTTGTTTGTTCATGCCTTTCATTTCGTTTTTCATATTCGCATCCATTTTTTCGATCATTTGTTTGTTCATGCCTTTCATTTCGTTTTTCATTTCATTTGTCATTGCCGCCAGCATGGCGCATAGCTGGGCCATGTCGGGTGCGCTTGAGTGAGCCGTTTCGGCAGGGGTTGGGGAAGGGTCTTGGTGGAGAGGGGGGGGAAGGTGTCATACACCGCGGCCGCTGCCGCACCCACCTCGGGCTCCGGGTTCAGTTGGGCGAGTTCGTCCTCCTGCACAATCAACATTTCCTGCACGGGGATTTCATCCTGAGCCATGGATTCTACACATTCTACATCCATTTCTAATACCCCCGGCTCCCGCTCGCCTTGAGACGCCATCTTGCTTCTCTTAAAGGGTTAATTTAGCTCGCTCGTAATTTGGAGGGAATCAGGGGTCGCTTCTCTCACCCCTGGACCGATTCCCGTGAATTTCGCTGGAGACAGGAGAGCCCGTTGTCCCGTTCTCCAATACCAGTGCCACGAGGAGGGCGATGAATTTGTATCGCACGACCTGACACCAGTGTTGCGGATTTCGCGCCCGCCGGCGTGCTGACGGCCACGTAACTCGAATCGCGGCACGTCGCCCACCGGACGGACAATCCAGTCGTGACCCTCTCGGACTAACGCCGGGAACCAGTCACGGGTGGACCTTTCGGTCTCACCGCGATCGAGCCAATCAGCCCCCGCGTGGGATAGGGTTGCTCGCCAAATTCGACCTACCTAAGTACCCACGCGGAGGGTAGACCGGGCGATCGCACCTCGCCGCAGGTCGACTTCGGACACGGGCCACTTAAGCGACCCGTTCCGTACTATCAGAATAACCGAGCGGTGTTATCGTCGACCTCGACGGTTCGATTAATTATCAGGCGTATTCAGCCCACTACCAACCCTTTACGTGAAGCAAGATGAGGATTCAATGGGAGAAATGACGAAGCGAAGCGGGAAACAGTTCAACACAAAGCACATTTATTCGCGGCACACGGGAAGCACACATATACAATTCCACCAAAAGCACACAGAAAAGAAAAGCACAATTCAATTTACACAAAAAGCAAATGTGAAAGCGAAGACACAATGCAGAGCTAATACCGACTACCGAGCACAC
>NC_140961.1:100589783-100599783 GCF_056783735.1 Eptatretus burgeri | reverse complement strand
ATACATCGCTAAAATATCAAATTGGGAGATTGTTAAACCGCTCAATTGTACTTCTTCGTTCTTCAGCCTGGGCAGCACAATAATGGCTGAATAGATTATAATGATTCTAGCATGATTGCACTATCGTCTGGGGTATTGCACTTGCATCACAACAACCAAAAATTTCAAAAACAAAACTTATGATGAAATAGGACACCACAAACCGTTGAGTAGCTGTTACACACCATTTACGCATGCACAGACTTGGTAACTCTGCCGTAATAATCTCTGCCATACATTCCTCTGTGAATTGCAAGGCAACTGCAGTATGTGTAATTAACGAAGGAAAAGGTCCCAGAATTAACAGAACTGTTTAGCCAATACATTTAGCTGTTGAGTTAGGCAACTTACACTTCATCCATCAGGCTCGAGCAGATGAGAACTTGACAGAATGAGAAACATCTGCTGGGCCTGCAGGGCAGACTGTGGTTATTCATCTCCTGCATGGTTCAACACAGTACAGTACTTCTTTTGCAATGTACTCCCATACATGTTTTATACATTTAATGTCAGAATGGAATCACTTACTCGCTCAAGCTCGCCCCTGCATGTTTAATAAAATATAATGGGGATGCATCAGCATATTAGATGCATCCGCATCAACCTGCAGTTTCATTTGTGTTGATATTATTTGATGCACATTTTAATTACCTCTGCCACCGAAGGTGGAAGGAGGTTATATTTTCACCAATCTCTCTGTCTGTTTATCTGTTTGTGTGCAGGATATTTCAAAAAGTTGTAGACGGATCCGGATGAAATTTGGTGGGCAGGTTGGGTGTGTGACAAGGATGAACTGATTACATTTTGGTAGATACCGATCTGGATACGATAAGTTTTTTTTAAAGTGATTCTTCACCTTTGAGAGATGGGGCTAAACTGATAGATAGCACAATATCTCAAAAAGTGTTTGACGGATCCCGATGAAACTTGGTGGATAGGTTGGTTGTGTGACAAGGACGAATTGATTCAATTTTGGTGAAGATCTGAATCCGGATCTGAATACGAGAATTATTTAATTTCTAAAGTGATTCTTCACCATGAAGAGATAGGGCCAAAAACGATTTATAGCATGATATCTCAAAAATGTATTGGGCCCGATATGATTGCGTGGCAGAGTATGCGCTCTTCCGAGTGCCCTTCTAGTTGGAATATAATACATGCACGAACTGAAGTACTTCGACCCATGATTTCCACATCACAATTGAACCACAATTTATCGACCACATGAAGCTATTTACACAACCATCCAGAATTCCCTCTCTTCCCTCTTCCCTCCCCCCTCCAACTCACAAAATGAAAACTACAAACCAGTCAGAAAAAAAAGATTAAATGGAAAAAAACATGTTGGGATAGAATCTCCCCCCAAAAAACAAAACAACCAAACAAATAAGAATGAAACCACAATACAACACCACAATCCTTTTACGGATTGCCATTATGACATATTTGGACATTTTTGTCTCAATCCCACAACAAATATATAACACAATTACACCAACCCACATTACAAATATACAACTCCATCCCACACAGATATCTTCATACAATTGTTTCTTTTGCCACACAGTCAACATGACAAAAAATGTCAAAAGATGATTTGCATATCTTGGGGAGGGATGGGGGCTCCCTGGTTTGCTTGCAGAGCAATTTATAAAAGAAACACATTGATAGATTACAAAGGGAAATGATTAATAGGGGAGACATAGTGGGGACTTTAGACACATTACAGAATGGAGGAGCCATGTTTTATCTGCTTCTGAATATTTTATCTGCTTCAATGCAGCAGAAGACTTGTTGTTTTTTTTAAACAGGATCTAAGGTTTGTATTGGAGCTGAAACTTCATTATAAAGCCATTTTACCTTTATTTTACATGCTTATTTCAATTGTTATTTCTTTATTGTTGGCTGCCACCCACCTTCCTTTATATTTTCTTTAATCCCAGGAACCTAACCCTCTTCTTCCCATAGGTCCTTGGTTTTAACTTTCACGGTTTTAGATATTGTGGCCGTTTGAAGAACGTAACTCCCATGATATTTAATGGTTTACTGTTTATATCATAAATGCTCTGGTGTGTCTTGGATTGTTATGAGTAGGTCATCCATCAGAGTTTTTAAATACCCCTTGTATGCCACCTCCTCGTTACCAAACCAATATATCTGTGGATTTGCATGTTGGCACAGCATGGAAGTAACATGTGTTTGAAATGCTTTTTGAACAGTCATACTATTTTTAACTTTCACTTTGCAAGAGTTGTTCTCTCTCTCCATTCACATAAACTAACATTGCAATTCTGTATTTTTTATTTTTTAGCCTGAATCAAATATGGTTTTATTGTGGAGTGTTTGCTCACCTTCGCTCTTTCATTGTTCTTTATTTCTCCCTTCTGGAATAAATTCCCACACTCTCTTCAATCCCACTCCTCCCTCCAGGTCTTCAAAACAGCTGTTCACCACCACCTCTTATCATCCCCCATTCAAATCCTCGATCTTTTCTACCCCTGATAATCCACTCCAAACCCACCTCCTTCAAATTCCCTGTTTCCCTTCCTGAAAGTCCCTGTAGTACAATCTTGTTTACCCCGTGTACCATCCCTCTCCCTTCCACTGATCTCCTATTGTCTCTGTTACTCACTATGTTGTGCTTCCCTCTCCCACCCCTCTTGTCTCATGTCTTATATGGGTCTGTGTGTTCGCTCTTACACAACCCTCGACATGGTATATATATATATATATATATATGATTGGGAGTTCGATATTATTTTCTCATCAACCTTGAATAATAAGTACAGTGTTTCATATGTTTTGTATCCCAGACTTAAGAACAGTAGGTGCAGTTATTATTCATTGAAATGAATCTCCATTCGATTTAAGAGCAAAAACATACTTTCTTGTTATTTTAAGTAGTTTTATTCAAAGTACTAATCTTCCTTTGTATATTAACTTCCTACTGCTCTTTAACATCCCCCTATGAATAATGTTCTTCATGATGCATTGCCTTATTCTGCCACTGTACCAAACAGGAGTTTTTAGTCAGAACCAATTTTGCTTGCAATCACAAAATGAATCATCCAGGCAACCATGTCCCTGCAAAATAAACTGCCATGCTACCCTCATAAATAATTGTGATGTTTTATCTTTTCTCTGTCGCCGATGTTTATGTGAGCTTATTGTACTGATTAAATCTGGCCGGTACTGACTTATTCTGTCGTTCTTCCTTTAAGCACGACAGAGGAGTATATGAATGAGAATGTGAACTTCGTTATCTCTGCACAGCCCTGGGATGACAATTTCTATGAGGTGACTACTTTGTCTGTGACTACTTTGTCTGATATATTTGTGATGTGTAAGGGATTATAAAATATGAACTAGAGCAGACCAACCTGTGTGGTATTTATTTATTTATTCCAATCACGTCTTTACACGGAAATTGTCTTCCAGCCAGGAAAGGTATTTTTGTCTGTTTTTTGTTGTTGATGTTGTTGTTGTTGTTGTTGTTGTTGTTGCAGGCTTTAACAGAAAACCCACATTTAGCATTTGTTAAACCCCAGTGGATATATTCCTGCAACAAGAAGGGAAGGTCACTGCCACATCAGCCTTTTGTTGTGGTACCTCAGGAATAATATCCTCGCATGGAAAAATTCCAAGTGAACACTTTTTCATTTCATTCTGCGAATGGAATTTTACATTTTGGACAAAGGCGTTGCAACGATGCGAAACGTATGCTTTATAATTTTTTGAAAGCTTTAGAGGTTTTTGCTTTTTGGAAAGTAAATAAATAAATAAATGTGTGCTCAAACTCTGCTGCTAATGGGGGTGGAGGGAGTAAATCGGTGAAATTCTGAACTTGCCTTTAAGATTCTGGATGAATGACAGTGCTAGTACAGTGCTAATAATTTCAGAAATAGTAATTTGAGAAAAAAAACTTTTGATGTTTTTGACTCTTAATTGCCTTTATCTGTCAGTTGTTTTGTACAGGAATAGTTTATTTATTTTTGCTGAAGACTGGTTTTAAGTGAATCGATACAATTGATGTATGAGGACATTGTCAATTTCATGAAATCTACCAAGAGATGGATTATTTGTTTACTTGTCAATAAAGCTTGTTTTAACTCTACATGGATCTTGAAGAGGTAGATCTGGTACTGGAGGAAGAGTTGAATTTTTTTTTTTCATGCTCTAATCAGGTATTACAGTTCTATTTTATTGTGTAAGAGTCGCATTTGTAAAGACCAGCGATTATATAACTATAAGGGAACTCTTTGACGTTGCGACGTCACAATATATACCTCCATCCACATTATTACATCATTATGCATACTTGTACCAAGTTTGATTTAAATCCCTGAACCCACATTCAAAATGTTAAATAATTCTGGCTGCCAGACCATGCGTCCAATCAAGCTGAAAGTTAAAACATAATTCCCCATGACCACCACATCGTAATTGTGAAGTTTCAGGTCAATTTATGAGGCAGTTCAAGAGGAATAATTTTTTAAAGATTTTTATTCAATCCAATATGGTTCCCAGAACATGACTCATTATTTGTGAACACCCTGGTATCTCCCAAAGCTTGGGGAACATGTGGGTTCAGTTTTCCTTCGATGTGTTAAGCCATTCTGGATTTTAAAAGATTTTTAGATTTTTAAAGGGCTGTTCTTCAAAAAATCATAGCTGCCAAACCATGTTACCTATGACATCATAAGTGGAGAACTTTTTGTTCCTCATGGAGAGGTGATCATACCTATAAAGTTTTGCTCGATCTGTTCAGCCATTTTGGAGATGTTTGAAGGTTTTTATGTTTTAATATATATATATATATATATATATATATATATATATATATATATATATATATATATATATATATATATATATATATATATATATATATATATATATATATATATATATATATATATGGCTGCTGAACCACTTGACTGATGGCATCATCAATTTATTTTCCCCCATACAATTTAGACCAAAATGACCCTCAAAATTTTTCATACTGACCGGATAAAGTGTTTGACGTATGTAATTATGATGACGTAATAAAGCCACTTATGATGTTGTCAAAAAAGTCACACTTATTTCCCATGGGGAGTACTTCACATATGCAAAGTTTCGATTTTTTTTTTCCATGGAGCGGTTTTGGAGATGCAGAAGTCCAAAGTTTTTCATTTTATCCAACATGGGTGCCACACCACATTACCTTTGATGTCATAATTATCATAAAAACATTTTACATGAGTCACACCTTTGGTGAAAATTGTGTCAATTGGATAAGCGGTTGCAGAGAAAACAAAGAATTAGCATGGACGGATGTACATATGGACAACCTGAAAACATAATGCCTCCGGCGACTTCGTCAGCGGAGGCATAAAACATAGGGGCAATACCTCTGGGTGCTCACCAGGTTGTCGCTGGATAAGAGAACCAGGGAACTACTGGTAGGCATGGATGACCCACAAAATATGTAATGAAAGTAAGCACCTATGGAATTTTTTTTTTATGCCGTGAAGAAACTTTGGTATATCACGGGTGATAAAGGTTGTGGTCAAGTTTCATCGAAATTATGTGTGTGGCTTCAGAAAAGAAAGCAACTACGTATTTTTGGGGGCAACCTCCCCACCCCCCCTCCCCCGTCAAACCCCTTAGACACCAATTTTTTTATGTCATGAACAAACTTTGGTACACCATGGGTGATGAAGGTTGGGGTCAAGTTTCATCAAAACCTGATGTGTAGTTTCAGAGAAGAAGTTGCAAGTATTTGCGGATGGATGGACGACGCGCCATCCCATAGGCTCCCCGGAACTATGTTCTTGATGAGCTAAAAAGGGGATTTGCTACTGTGCAACAAAATTGTCAGAGCTGGCAGGATGGTTCAGGCATTGTACTCAAATGAAGCTGTGTAGTCTGGGTTATATTCCCAACACGACTTTTAACTTGTCGTCATGCTTCGCAGGCAAGGCATTTCACCAAGAGGAATATTAAACTTGACATCTCATCGACTAAGCATTTGCTGGTGGATTTTAAAGATCCCAGGGTGTCTATCACAAAGGTGAGCCATTATTGTGCTGAAACCCTGGTTAAATTCCTGCCCCAATCCTAACATCCGCCTTATGATACAGTGGCAAGCAATCCATGTTTGATTCTTTGAAAATTTTAAAATCAACCAATGCATTATTGAAGGAATCATTCAGAGGTGCTGGATTGAACATACATCTACCCCCTAACTCAACCCGGTCGAGAAATTCTGACGAAAGTTCTGTACCAAACGTGCGTGTAGCACTTAAAACTGGAGAAAGGAAAAGACCAAAATTTCACTAGAAAGATGCTTTAAATGAAAATAAATTACTTGAAAGGGGGGTGAGGTTGGTCACATTAATAACGAAGTACTTCCACCTTTTTCTTTTTGGTGACCTCAGGTTAATGGTGGAGCTTTTAGATGATACATTACACGCAGGATAGACAATACCATTACCCAACAATGGACACATCAACACTTTTGTTTTCTTGGTCTGTTGTTAATATTGTGTGCGAACTCGATAATGCAAATTACCTGCTAGGTGTTCTGGGGTGTGCAAACTTTTATTCATGACTCTGACTCAATCAAGATCCTATGGAATATCCAATCAATTATGATTATGTGCAAGCCATTATCACAGGGGCTGCTGCAATTTAATGAGAAGATTCACCACCACCACTTTCCCAGAGCAACTCGAGTTGGGCACTAAATCCTTCTCATAAAACCAGTGCTCTTCACATATCCTACAAGTGAATTTTTAAAACCTATCACACTGCTTGAAAAAGTCATGTTATGTTTGATTATCTAAAATGGTTCCATGTAGAACTTGGCTCTACCAAGAATGCCAATGAGCATAATTTTTACAGGGTTTGCATATTAGATCAACCAAGAATGCCAATGAGCAAACAGCAGCACAGGCTATTTTCAAGATGTGGTCAGCACAGTTCAGATACTTACTGACGTTTTAGCCGAGGAACTTCAATGATGGCCTTTTTTTTGTTTGTTTTGAGAAATCTTCACATTTTGTGAGAGAATTTGCCTTGAATTGTGGACGGAGGTTATGTTTTCACCCCTGTCTGCTTTTGTTTTTTTACCAAGTATGTTCTTGTTTTTTTTTAACCAGGTGTGTTGATCTGTTCCGTTTGTTTGTTTGTCTCTGTTTGCTTGCCCACAGCCCGAACAGCTCAGCCAATCATTCTAAAATTTTGTAGATTGGAGGCACCGTCCCTACGACGGTCAACCAATGTTTTGTGAGGTCAACATTGGTCGGATTTCTAAAATTTTCAATGTTGATCTGATCGACTCAAAATTTGAAAAGGATTTTCACATCAACTCGCTCAATTCAACCACCAATTATTTTTTGAGGTCAAAAGGTCAACATCGGCCTGATTTATAAAATTGAGAGATAGGGCCAAAAACGATATCCTGCAAATCATATCTCAAAAAGTTGTGACAAAACTAGGTGGATGAGTTGGATAGGTGACGAGAACAAGCCGATTAGATTTTGGTTCAGATCCAGCCCATTGGTGGGATACAAAACGCAAACTGGTCAGCCTGGTGGAGGTATGCGCTCTACCGAGTGCTGTTCTACTTTATTCTGTTTTGCTAAGTGTATCTCTGAGTTTTTTTTTCATAAATGGTTGTTTCATAAAACCTAAATGGTTGAGCAGAAATTCAAACCAAACTAATTCGTTATGATCATCACATGGGGTGGGGATTTAGGCTCACAGAGTTCAAAATGGGAAAGAAACAAGCTCAAATGAGCTAAGATCCTCGTTCTCTTAATGATGACGTCATAAAATGAATGTGACGTCATTGTGATGTATCAGGTTTGCGATAAATTATCTGCGCGAATGCCCGGCTTGTTTCCCGCAAACAAAATTCAAACAGCTTGCCTAGTTTCGGAGATAATGGTATAGGCGATTTCCATTAGCGGCGATATTATGACGTCAACTTTTTTCTACGATGAATTTCCAAAATCGGAGATGGTTACTGCCTGCGCGTGGGCTTTCTGCATATACATGGCAAGTTTCACGAAGATCCGATGAAAACTCTGGGTTGTGAAACAAAAAATAGGAATGACGTCATAAAAATGGATATGACGTCATAGTGATATCATATGTGCGGTAATTCATCTCTGCTAATGCCCTGTTCGATTCCTGCAAACAGAATTCCAAAAGCTTGCCTAGTTTCGGAGAGATAATTTTTTTAGGCGATTTCCATTAGCAGAGATATTTTGACGTCATAACTTTTTTTTTCTAGGAGGAATTTTCAAAATCGGAGATGGTTACTGTCTGCGCAGGGTATTTTTACATATATGCCAAGTTTCAGGAAGTTTCGATGAAAACTGTGGGCTGTGAAACAAAAAAAAAGTCCACAAGATGAAGAACAACAACGCGAGTAAGACTTAGATCCTCCACAAGGATCTAAAAATTTAACTCGAAATGTGATATTGGGTTATTCCTGGGGAAGCATGGGGATTTGTCTGATGGTGTGCCATTGACTTAAATCTAGTTATTGTTGTCAGGAACAGATTTCTGAAAAAATAATTGTTTGTGTATGTGTCAGTAAAAAGTCAGTCTTTTGCCTCTATACTCCTTTCGGGGAAGAAATGGGGTGGGGAGGTTTGAGTGTGACCAGGGCAACCATTGACTGGTGATGGATGTTTCCATAACCATTACAACACCTTAGATGGGTTCCTCCTTTGTTTTATAGATTACAGGGTAATCAAAGCATCATTCAAGGAAGGCTGAAATGTAGAGTTGCACCAACAAAGCCAGTCAATAATGTTCTATTTTTTTTTTTTTAGTTTTTTTTGGAAGCTTTAATGTTATTTCATGACCACAAGCAAATGCTAGCCGACAGGATAGGTGGCTTATGATGCCTCACGAGGGCGTTATTCACCATTATAACACCTTGCATGCAAAGCTCCAAGATGATAATTAACAGAGTTTTGGCACGATCCTAACTGCGATCAAAGGCAAGTATGCAAGAGCTTGGATAAACAAAAGGACAATTATAACAACACTTGATGACAGCAATTTAATACCACATGTAACAAAGTTCCTAAAACTTGTGCAGCAAGCGGTACAAGAGGCAAATGCAAGCAATTTAATGAAAAGCGAGCTGAGCAAAAACATAACTGCAGTAAAACTCGGTTTTTGCTGAAAAATCTTGCAATTCCAGATGCAGTTGTTGAAGATTATGAAGTCGCAGCTTCACATTGTCCATACACAGTTCCCCCCTTTGCAGGTTCAGGCATCCAATGAGGTAAGCAGTGAGAGTGGGTGCAGAGAATGTTATGAGCTAGTTGGGTGTCTTATTGCTTTGCGACATGCTTTTATGATTCTACATGTGAGGTGTGCAACTGTATTCTGATTCTGATGTACCGTATTCTGTAACAGAGCATCGGTGCTGCCTAAACAGTTTCTTGGCAAGGGTTATACTGGGTGGTTTGCCATTGCCTTCCCAGCAGTAGTTTAGCAGGAATTTTGACCTGAGCCGTGATGCCGGCGATCACTCGCTTACTGTTTGCGAAGCACACCATGGGATCGTTAACCTTCATCAACTCATGTTGGCAGTTGGGACACCCAGTTTTGGCTCGAGTGTGTACCTCCTTGGGTCGAGGATACCCTGCCAGCCCCGTGCAACTGCATAGAAACAGAAACTACAGGGGGTGGAAGGGAGAATGAGACTTGCTGTGATTTTTTATTTTTTAAATCAATTATTCAGGCTAGTTTGTGTAGTTAAGTTATCCTGTCGTTTTTGCTTGTCTGGGTTGCCACATTCAGTAGAGGGAAGAAAAATCTGTGATAATGTCGTGAGTACTGGTCAATTGTTTCGGAAAGTCGCAGGAAAAGAATAGAAAAGGACCATTGAAGTGCTTGGCAAAACTCTACGAACACCTTGGATTGAGAATTAAAAATATACCAAATG
>NC_140961.1:100567283-100579783 GCF_056783735.1 Eptatretus burgeri | reverse complement strand
GAATTTCATCTTCAGTTAGAATTTCTTCATTAATTAGAGTTTCCTCTTTACTTTGAATTCTCTCTTTAATCTGAATTTCCTCTTTAGTGAGAATTTCCTCTTTTGGAAAGAATGAATTAAGATTTGGAAAAGAGTCCGTGGAGCTTAGATTTCATGCGAGGTAGGCTAGTGGTGTTCCCATAAACTTGTAAGAATCTAAAAACCTAATACGAGTTAAAGGTTTTGTGAATATCATTTTTGAAAATGAAATATACTTTTGACTTGTGTTTGTTATAGCAGAAATATTCCCTGGTGTTTTTGAAAGTTCATTTATAAATAGATGTGTATCATAGTTGGCGCTGTTGTGAAGAAAGACTGGAATAAAAAGAAGGTAATTTATAATTAAGATTACAACAGGAATGAGCGGGACCTCTATATTTACCAGTAAGATGACAATGGTCTCTAACTTTAGACTCCTTAATTTCCCCCTCACAAATATGACAGATATTGTTCATTCTAAATTCTAATTTTTTCTTCTTTGGTTAATTTCATCGGTTCATTTGTTTCTTTCATTAATTTAGTGAGTCTTATACAATCCTTTTCTAATCGTTTTACAAACTCTTGTGAAGCATTTTTTCCACGATAATGTTCAAGTTTGTTATACTTTTCTCCAACAGATGATTTGATATAATAACAGAAACCACAAGGAATATGTTTTTGATATTTATTTGTATATGGTTCTTTTGGATTAGGAGAAGCAGTATTTATCTTTTTAAGGATACATTCAAAATCAGCGTATATCACAAATGGGTGCATGATAGATTTATTATAATCTTCAAAATAAATCTTTTCACCAGGTTTAGGCATTGTAATTACAGCTGATTTATGATTACTACAATATTTTGAATGTTGTTCTAATCGTTCTTTTGTATGAAATGAATTAAGACATCGCTTACAAGGATATATTTTGTTTGCTGTTCTGAATACCTGAGAAGAGATTAATCTTGATAAATTATTGATGTATGTGTAATGTGAATTCTTTCCAACACTAAAATATAAAAGGTCAATGTGTGTTTCTTCATTTTTATAGTTGTTTGAAATTTTTAATATTTGAACTTTGTTTGTATCCGTTAATCCATATACATTAATAGAAAGATTATTCTTTTTCTCAAATTTAGGAATATCTGTTAATGGCATTGGGAATTTAAAATCTTTAATGTCCAAGGTATTCTCATATTTCATATATTGTTTTACTCTTTCTGAATTACATTTTGGTGGATGTAAGTGAGCAAGAACAGACCAGAGAAAACATTTATTATCATTGTTCTTAATATTAACAACTGCCTTCTTTAGTTTTATTTCTTTTGGTAATTCAATATAAGAAGAAGCTTTAAGAGGGTTTGATTTTAGAATGTGTATATCTAAAAAGATGATTTTTTTAATATTGAATCCACTTCCTACCACTGTATTATCAACATCCTCCTCTTGTCTTGATAGTTCTTCATAAACCCCACTATTCAAAAAATCTTGAAATGATGTTATAAAATGAAGATCTGTTCTCATATAAGGAGTTTGTTCTTCATCTTGTCTTTTCATATTCATTTTCACTCCCATATAAAACTTTAAAGTTTTTATTTCTTTTAATGTCTTTTTAATAAATTTTTCAACATCGGGTTTCACTATTTCAATTGATTCAGCTATTGATGATGGACCGGGTTCTCCAAATTGAAAAATCCTTATTTTTATATGCCCTTTAAATGCCTCATCAGTGTTTTTAATATAATAGTCTCCCTTTACTTTAAACTCATTTTTCTTGTGTTTTTGTGATTGAAGATGTTGATTATAACTACTCTTCAAAACATCCTTTGAACAGATATCACAATGTTTTCTTTCCAACTCAAGAGGAGATATTTGATGAAATAGATTAAATGTGTGTTTGTTGGTTCGGAGGTGTTTTCTATAATGTTTATATTCGTGATTACAAACATCGCAGTACGTTGTATTCACCATATTTATAGAATAAAACTTTGCTTAAACTAAAATTTTCTTGATGAAAATTTCGTTTAATTTATAGGTGAATCTGTGCTTAAAAACATTTTATCCTCCAACTTTTTCACTTAATAAATACAATGTTTCAAGACACAGAAGACAAGTTTCAATCAATCTCTTCATCTGTTAAAGATACTGAGAAATATGTCAAGGATGTAAAATTGAACAAAGATAAATATAACAACTATTGGATAAAAACTATTATGGTAAATAATATGAGTTCTTCAATTTCCTTCAGTGGAAGGGCTTTTAGTATACCTGGTAGAACATCAATTAAAGTATCTCTAACAAAAGTTTCTCCTCTCCTTCTAGTAATATATTCAAAACTAGAAAAAGCAATGAAACAAGAAAAAGTATCAAAGAACAAAAACCTTATGGATGAAGCTTTAGAAAGAAAAGATAAGACCATCTGTAATATGCAAGGAGAAATTTGTATTTTTTTCAACAACCTTAAAGATGTAAATCCTGATGAAATAAAGGATGTTAATATATCAGGTGAAATGACATTTCGTTCAATAGTAGTTAACGATAATTTTAAAATTACCTTTAATATAAAAAATGTTGTCGTTGAATCTGATAAAGAAAAAAGTATATCGATATCGATGGTAATATACAACTGAAAGTATAGATGAATTTCAGTTTAAGTAAAGTTTTACTTTATAAATATGCTAGACTTTCCTGATTCTCCATATGACAAATTTGAGAATTGTCCTGCGTGTGAAAGACGGGGATTAAACACAGAGTCAAAAGCCTATAAACAATGTATATTCTGTGATTATCTTCTAATTAATGATAATAAAAAATATAAAAAGGAAAATAATTATTTTAGATTTACACCAAAAATGAATTACTTTACAAGATTGATTAGAGAAATGAATGTAAAGTATGAGGATGATAACACACCTTTCCTTACAAGGGAAGAAACTGAACGTATAAGAGAAATGTTCAAAGGATTGTTGTTGTATATTATTCATGGATGTAATTTTCAGGGAAATATCAACACAAGATATTGTATAAATAAAATAATGGATTATCTTGAAATTAAACCTGAACTTAGGATAAAATATAGAGTTTCTAAAAAAGCCAATACTAAATTAAATAACCTGTTTTTCAAATATATAAATGAATGATTTTTTACCTATTTGGGAAAATAAGATAAAATTTAACAACCATAAAAATCTCCCAAATTCATTAAGATGTCTCATAGTTGGTTCAAGTGGATGTGGAAAAACCTGCTTACTTTTAAAAATGCTCCTCACTCCCAACTTTTTAGATTATGACAATTTAATAATTTTCACAAAGTCGAAGTTTTCAACCAGAGTATCAACTACTCTCACAAGGTTTTAATGCTGGTCTTCAAAAAGAAGATATAATCGGTTTATTTAAACGTCAAAAAAACCTAAATGATTATAACATTGAAGATATAATTCAACTATTTTGTGATACACAGAGATGTAAAAAGAAATCAAATCTTATAACTTGTATTCTTAGTGATAATACGGATGATATACCGTCTCCCCAAGATTTGGATAAATCAAAAAAGAACCTCGTTATCTTTGATGATTGTGTTAATGAGAGAAACCAAACGGTAATGGACAGCTACTACACAAGAGGGAGACATTCTTCTTGTAATTGTATTTATCTTAGTCAATCGTACTTTCAACTTCCTCGTCGTTCCATCAGAAACAATGCTAATACTTTTATTTTATTCAAGTTAAATTCAATAGATATAAATAATTTTTGGAGAGATAATTGTTCTACATTATGTAGTAAAAAGAAATTTGAGGATTATATGAAGCACACGACTGAAAAATATAAATATATTGTTGTGAAACAAGATGAGATATTAAGGGATATATTTTTTGTTTTATAAACAATTACATATATAAATGACAACTATTATTATAAATCTTGTGGGTAAATCTGCTTCTGGAAAAAACTTTCATAAATCAAGGTTCTTGTGTAGTACAAATGAGAATATTGTAAATTTACTTAAAAAACACCCCGTGATACGCATTGTATCAACAACAACTAGAGCAATAAGACCTGGAGAAGTAAAAGGTGAAGATTATCACTATATTTCAGTGGAGGAACATATGCGATTGAGGAATGAAGGACAAATATTTGAGGAGGTTTCTCTTGGTACAACAAAATATTCACATTGTAAGAGTGAGTTAAAGAAACTAAAATCTGGTGGTGTTGGGATATTAGAAACTAATCCAGAAGGAACGAGACAAATTATTAAATATCTGAGCGGAGTGAAGATTTTATCATTCGGTTTTGATGTTGATGAAGAAACTCAACACAAACGTATGAAAAGCAGAGATGCAAGGATTAGTGAAGAAGAAATTACAACTCGCATTAATGTTAATAAAGAATTTGATGAAATATTTAAAGAAAAGGATTTATTTGAACACATCTACTTGAATGATGAAGAAAAGGAAAATTTCCCTGTTGATCTTTACAATTCATTAAATGATATTTTACAATAAATAAATGGATACAAAAGAAAGAGCAAGAAGATTTAAGGAACATCAAGAGTTGGTTTCAAAAGTTGTAAAACAACAGGAAGACATAAAGAAGAAACGCAGACAGAAACTAACGGGCGAAGAAGCATTTGAAAAAAAACAAGAGAAATTTTTTAAACCACTTTTAAAAACTTCCCAAGAAAAAATGAAAGATGTTTCCACAGTTCCCACAGTAGAATATACTCCTAGAAAGCTTCAAATGTTAAAAGATTTCAGTCAAATGACGGAGGAAGAATTAGAGCATATTGGAGAATTAGAACATGATGAAGGTTTATTTCAACAACTGGAAGAGATTAATCAACCCCCTGATTATATTGTGAATGCTGTTCAAAACAATGAATATTCAGCGGATTCAAAAACCAAAGCAGGACTCATTCCAACAGAACAACCAGCAATATTTCATCTTGTTCAAGAAAAGGTATTGATATTTAATGATGAATTAAGGTTCTTAAGTTCTGCTCAACCCCCTGTTAAACTAACTCCGAGATTAATGTTTCTTCTCACAAAAGATGGAAGACAAGGTTCAACTGTGAGGGATGAATCAAAGTATATTGATAAACCATTAGATATGGAAAATAATGATGATAGAGTATATATTGATTTGCTGAACACTCTAAATTATAAGGTTATTCTTTCTGGTAAAAGTAGGAAGAATGAGAAGGAGAAACACATTATTCAGGCTTTAAGTATCCTTGGTTCAGATATTAGTTTTCTTCCAAATGACCCATCGCAATTAGTTAATAGACTGTTATTGTTGTTCGGCAGTAAGAAGGCTGGAAATAACAATTGTTTTAATGAAGCATCAGCCATTTTAGACCAGTTGATGAACATGAAAATAATTAATAAATCTCAATATAAAGACATTTTATCTCATATTAAATAAGATGAGAAGCACAATCCTGAGTTTTAATTTCACAACAAGCGACCACACATCTTCATTCCCATACCCACTACAACTTGACACAACAAAAGAATATGAGGCATCTTTATTGTCCATGGAGACTTATAATACCTTATTTAATATAACCGAGAAAAATGACAAGTTTAGTTATAATCCGGGAAGTGGATACAAAACGATAACAGTCTCACCCGGAGCATACGAGATTTCTCAAATATCTTCCGAAATTGCTCGTCTTATGAAAGAACAGGGTGATGAACCAAAAAATATTGTTATAAACATTCAAAAACATACTTCAAAATCAACGATTAAAGTTAAAAATAACTACAAGGTTGATTTCACAATTGATAATTCATTTAGAGAGTTATTAGGTTTCTCCTCAAAAAAGATTGAAACTAATGGGACGTTTTACAGTGATAATGTCATTCAAATATCCTCAGGAATAAATTCGGTGTTAATTCACTGTGATTTGATTGATGGTGCTTATAATGATGGATTAAAAACAAATACAATATTTTCATTCAGCGCATACTCAACCCCAATTGGTTATAAATTCAATATGGAGCCTAAAAATTTGGTTTATCTACCTGTGTCAGGAAAAACCATACACAGAGTAAATTTTAGGATAACCGACCAAGATAATCGTGTGATCTCTTTTAATGGAGAAGTTATATCCATCAGAATTCACCTACGTGAAGTTTTTCAATAAATAAATACGATGGTTATTGTGAGGAAGCACGAGTTGGGAAAATATAAAATAATTACAGGGGATGGGATGTTCCTTTCCCCGTACTACAAGGGTGAAGGTATGTATCTTGGTAGAGGATACTATAAACCTAAGAGACAAAGGGGTGTTGGACATCAATTTAGAGGAGATGGGATAATTGATACTCTCATGGGTATTGGTTCAACTATTCTTAAACATAAAGACCTAATTGGTTCAACTGCTTCTGCTGTGGGAAATGTAGCAGGTGCTGTAAAGAGTATAAAAGATGCTCAGAAAGAATCTCATAAATTACAAGCAATAAAAGAAATTAAGAAAGGTAAAACTCAGTTGTCCCCCAAGAACGACAGAAAATAATTCAAATACTTGGATCAGGGTTTCAAAAGTTTTAACATCTTTTTTCCTAAATAAATACAAGTATGGAAGCAATTGATAGTATCTATGATTTGGATGATACTATTATTATCTCAAACTCCACTAAAAAAGAAGATTACTTCAAGGTAAATGCAATAACTGGAACAGACTGGAATACAAATGGTACAAAAAGTTTTGAAATAAATAATCAACAAACCTATTTGAATCTCTCCGAAAGTTTCTTGTTGTGTAAATTTAAATTCACTAAGGCTGGGAATAACACAAACGCTACACTTGTAAATGATTTCTTCTGGAAAATGTTTGATAGTGTGCGATTGTATATTGGAACACAAGAAGTTGAAGCGGTTGATTATGTCTCTGCTGTATCTGAAATGATGAAATTTACACTCTATACATTCAGTGATAGAATGGGAAAGGGGTCTGTCGAAGGTTTTATTCCTGATATGTCAACGGGAACAAACACAGACCCTGGATATATTCAAAGGAAAGGAATGTATAATGATGATACAAAAGCAGAAAATAGTTTTACTGTGGCAGTTCCTCTTAAAGGTATATTTGGATTTTGTGATTATGATAAAGTTCTGTATGGTCTTAAAATTAGATTTCAACTACAAAGGAATGATAATGAAAATAGATTGCTTTTTGGTGTTGGTAATGCTTTTGGTGATCAGAATAAATTTGTAATTGAGGAGATGAGTTGGTATATCAGTGAATATACTCCTAATCTTAAAACAGAAGAGATGTTGAATCGAAGACTTAACTCAAAAAAACCACTCAGTGTATCATACCTCAAAAGAAGATGTCAACACGTTAAACTCAATCAAACTACTTACACGTGGAATTTGGGTGTTCTGGAAGGAAAGCCACGATATCTGTGGATGATTTTTAAAAAGCCAGATGGTGATACTGCGACTGATAAGAATAATGCATTGAGTGATAATGCTAAGGTGAAACAACTTCGCGTTTCTCTAGATGGAACATTTTATCCACGAGATAGATTGGAAATTAATTGGGAAAAAATGATTTTGCTGAAGCATACAAGTCTTACCAAAAGGTGTGTGAAAGTAATGGAAATAAAGAACCTATTTTGGATATGACAGCATTTAAAAGTTTGTATACAATCTATACGTTTGACCTGAGCGCTCAAAAAGAAACTATAAAGTCTAATCGAGTGGATACTTCCCTATACATTGAAAGAGGAGAGAGTGAAGAAGTTGATACATATTGTTTGCTTTTGGAAGAAACAGAATTGCAGATTAATACAGATAATGGTGTGATGATTAGTCTCACATAATTTTTTTGTTAAATAAATGAGTGGCAAAGTACCAACTGGGGTATATGTTAATCAAATCAATCTTCATAAACTATCATCTTGTGTTCAAAATCAAAAGCCTTGTACGATTAACGTTAATACAATTCAGAGAAAAGGAGCAGTAAGAATTGATGTTTTGCTCACAAGAGAACAGGTTAAAATCTTGAATGACACTGGCTCACTTAAAATTAAAATGACAAAACCAATGTTGAAAAAATATTCAATAAGAGAGACGAGTGGAGGATTTCTCCCATTTCTAATTCCTTTATTTGCTGGTTTAAGTGCGGTTGGAGCATTGACGGGTGGTATTTCAACAGCGGTCAAAACTGCCAACGAAAGGAAGGCTCAACTCCAGGCTCAAAAAGAATTGGAAAGACATAACAAAGAGTTGGAGAAACAAATTAGTGGAAGTGGTGTAATTGTAGATTTTGCTGAAAAACTTGAAGGTCTGCCTGATAAAGCGAGATTGTTAGTTGGAGATATGCTTTCTTCTATAGCACAAGCAGGTGTAAAATTAACGAAAAGAGGTAATGGATTATATCTTTCTAATAAATAAATGAGCATTGATGAGTGGTTGAAAGAATTTGGAAAGAATACAACATCAAATTTACAACTTGCCAAATATTGTAAGAAATTAAAAATTCATAATGTGGTTATTTGTATGAGAGATGAATTAACAAATGTGTCGAAACATACAAAGAATATTATTATGAACTTAGAAGATAATGATGGGAACGGTTCTCATTGGGTTTGTATTTTTAATAGTCAAGACAAATATTATTTTGATAGTTTTGGTCTTCCACCACCTGTTGAAGTCATAAAATTCTTACAGAATGGTGTTTATCAAACATTTCAAGTCCAAGAATTAAATTCCAAGTGTTGTGGTCAATTATGTCTATATGTGTTATTTCAACTCAACAAAAATAAAAAGTTTTATGATATTATTTTTAATCTAATATAAATGACTTATGTTGGTAAAGATGGTTCTATCTTTGGTGTATCTCAAGAACTGGATATTGATTTATCAAATTATTACACAAAGGCACAGGCTGAACGACATAAATATAATATAAACAAAAATATTAACATGAAAAATGCTTATAAATTAAAAAATTATCCAAGCCCGACTGACGCGAATGACTTGGTGAGATTAAGCGATTTATCACAATATATATACTTAAATAAAACGGCTGTGTATTCCAAAGATACAGAAGTGTTGATATTATCTCCAGGTCATACAGAATTCACAGTTCGAATTAAAATAAATTTTTATAAAGAAGGGCGTATCGTTTGTATGAGAATAGAACAATGGGGGTATGATATGAATGATTTAGGGTATAATTGGTCATTTAAAATTAACCTCGAAGACCTGGAACAATTAAATCAGTCTCGTAAGGAAGAATATTATCCACTTGGTATCGAGAATGAGTTTTGTGGAGCCACGATTAGTAAACAACAAATAAAAGAATTTAATAAGGGTAAATATAATAATGGTTTTGCCCTTGTTTATCTCATGAAAACAGAAAAAACAGGATTATATATAATAAGTAAGGAAATACAAAATGATTTAACTATGGGAAGATGGGGAGGTGTTTCGTGCCATAATATTATTCTAACATATATTTCTAATACATAAATGACAGCAAGAAGGCTTCAAGAAAATTATCATTTCTGTGTCCAAGCATACCTTCAAGAAAAGGGTATTCGGTATTTTAATAAATATGTTCTACAACATAAGAATGAGGTATTTTCAATAAAAGATTGGCATTATGCTGATGTTGATAAACCAACAACTTTAGATTTAATTAGAATGTTAAATAATGAAAAAATTATAAGGTTAAGAAAAGGTAAGGCTCTTTTAGAAATTCAAAAGAAATTTTATTGGTTTCCTGTTGTAAAAAAAATTATTTTGGATACAGGAATAACAAGAAATCCTGATGAATATATGTATAATATTCTATGGGGTGTAAACGATTCAAGTATAGTAAGGGATGAGGAAGGAGTTGAAGAAGAGAGGGAAGAGGAGGAAAAGGAGAAGGAGGAGAGAGAGAAGGAGGAAAGAGAGAATAGAGAGAGGGAGGAAAGAGAGAAGAGAGAGAGGGAGGAAAGAGAGAGAATGAATAAATATCAAAATATGGAAACCAGTGAGATTCAAAAAAGAATAGAGGTATTAAAGAAATTAACTTATCTCACCAGGGAGGAATACAAAGAATTAAGAAGTCTATTTGCAATACTTTCAACAAAACTATTAGCATCGTCAAGCTATTCATTTTAATTCAAGTTTTTTCTTAAATAAATGGAGGAGAGAGTGAAGGCATTTCTCAGGATTCTTTATGTTTTAAAAATTAAGATTCAAATGTGCATGTTGGAAACTAAAAAGGTTTTTGCACTCTGCAGAAATTTTTCTCATAAATAAATGAGTTATTGTCTCAAATGTAAAAAGAAAACTAATACTAAAAATATTTCATATATTAAAAGTAAAAATAACAGGGTTATACAAAAAGGTATATGTTCGGTGTGTGGTTCAAAAAAAAATCAATTTATCTCCAAACACAAACTCGGAGGAGATATACAAAAGTTTTTATCAGGAAGTAAATTTACAACTACTGGAATACCAGGGGAATTACATCTTCCAGGGTATTCTTTCTGTGGTCCAGGCACAAACTTGGATAAAAGATTAGATGAGGCAGACAATCCTAAATCCTGGAGTAAACCAATCAATAGAGTTGATGAAGTGTGCATGAGACACGATATTGATTATGGGAATACCACAACGTTGGAAGAAAAGCATGAAGCCGATAGAGAAATGTTATATAATTTGTCTCTGATACAAAATCCAACCTTGAGAGAAAAAGTTGATAGGTTCATCGTGAAGAAGATGATTAGTGCTAAATTGAAACTTGGACTTGGAAATTCAAAAAACTTATAGGCTCTAATGATGCCATTAAGACTGAAGAGCAATTAGCTGATGAATTACATAAACCAATATTCACAAAGTTTCAGAGAAGGAAAGTTTATTCCAAGGAAGTTGATTATATCTGGTCTGCTGATTTGATTGAACTCAATAATGATAAGGGGTACAAGTATGCTTTAACCGTTATTGATTTGAGGAGTAGATATGCGTGGGTTGTCCCTTTAAAAAACAAAACAGGTAATACTCTTATGTTAGCTTTTCAACAGATATTTAATAAAAGTAAGAGAAAACCTAAGAAATTGTGGACTGATGAGGGTAGAGAGTTTTATAACAAGACATTTATGAATTTTCTAAAAATAACAGTATTACATTATACAGTACCTTTAATGAAGGGAAGGCAGTTGTTGTTGAACGTTTTAATCGTACCTTAAAAGAGAGACTATATAAAAAATTCACACAACTCGGTTCACAACAATGGTCATCTTTTATTCAGGATATTGTGGATAAGTATAATGACACGATTCACACATCAACGAATATGAAGCCATCAGAAACATTTACAAAATTAAAATATGAAAAAGAGATTAATGTCAGAAAACCTAAGTTCAAAGTTGGTGATATCGTAAGAATATATAGGTGGAAATCTCATTTTGAAAAGGGTTTTACTGAACGATGGACGAAAAGAACTTTTTAAAATTGTTGATGTAATAGATACAGTTCCTTGGACTTATAAAATATATGATTTGGAAGGGGAAGAGATTTTAGGTTCATTTTATTCACAGGAATTACAAAAGACAAAACTAAGCAGATAATACACCTTTGTGGACACTAGAGGGACAAGTCCGATGTGTATTACAGTATATAATGTGTGTCAAGGGGGACGTTCTTAGATCTGTGAACCCCAAACACAGAATCCTCAACTGAATAGTCAAGGCTTAACTTTTGTTTGTGTGTGTGTGTGTGTGTGTGTGTGTGTGTGTGTGTGTGTGTGTAATGGGAGCAATAGGTTGGCGCTTCACTCCCTCCTACTATACACCGTTGTGGACACTCGAGGGCCAAGTCCGAGGTGTATAACAGTATATAATGTGTGTCAAGGGGGACGTTCTTAGATCTGTGAACCCCAAACACAGAATCCTCAACTGAATAGTCAAGGCTTAACTTTTGTTTGTTGATGTGTATGTGTGTGTGTGTCCCAACCCTCACATTCAAAATCTCAACCCCAACCCTCACATTCAAAATCTCAACCCCAACTCAATCCTCACCCAACACAGTCTTTTTCAAAATGAGATTTCCACATATATATATATATATATATATATATATATATATATATATATATATATATATATATATATATATATATATATATATTTATATATATATATATATTTATATATATATTTATATATATATATTTTACGTTTTTTTCTCTTCTTCCAATTCTGTCTTTTAAGGCTTTCAGGTTTGATGACGTAGAAAGGGGGAGTAAGCCTGCACTTTCTTCCCAGAACTTTCTTGATCTTGCTCCCATCAAGCACCATCCGACAAAGAACTACATCGATAGGTTTAGATCCCAAAGAGTGATAGCAACTCCAAAAGTCTCCAAAATATAAATAAATAAAATAATAATAATAATAAATAAATAAATAAATAAATAAAAGCCCCCAAAAAAGTTTCAAGTGTCCAACATAAACCCAACTTTCCAAGTCTTCAAGGTATAA